>NW_028166842.1:0-132500 GCF_964263955.1 Coregonus lavaretus
AATGATAAATAAATACACCATGTGTAGAATGAGACCGCAGCTTAGAACAATACATGGTGAAGTTAATGAACCAGAAACCACAGCACAGTAAACTGAATTGTTTCACCGGATAATAATTATTTGGGTGCCTGGAATCCCCCCCCCCCCTTTATCCCAGGGATCATCAACTAGATTCAGCCCTTTATCCCAGGGACCATCAACTAGATTCAGCCCTTTATCCCAGGGATCATCAACTAGATTCAGCCCTTTATCCCAGGGACCATCAACTAGATTCAGCCCTTTATCCCAGGGATCATCAACTAGATTCCGCCCTTTATCCCAGGGATCATCAACTAGATTCAGCCCTTTATCCCAGGGACCATCAACTAGATTCAGCCCTTTATCCCAGGGACCATCAACTAGATTCAGCCCTTTATCCCAGGGATCATCAACTAGATTCCGCCCTTTATCCCAGGGATCATCAACTAGATTCAGCCCTTTATCCCAGGGATCATCAACTAGATTCAGCCCTTTATCCCAGGGATCATCAACTAGATTCAGCCCTTTATCCCAGGGATCATCAACTAGATTCAGCCATTTATCCCAGGGACCATCCACTAGATTCAGCCCTTTATCCCAGGAATCATCCATTAGATTCAGCCCTTTATCCCAGGGATCATCCACTAGATTCAGCCCTTTATCCCAGGGATCATCAACTAGATTCAGCCCTTTATCCAAGGGATCATCCACTAGATTCAGCCCTTTATCCCAGGGATCATCCACTAGATTCAGCCGCGTGAAGATTTTCTCTTGAGCGGATAGTTGCGGGCCGGAATATAATTACAAATAATTTGTAGACTGCAAATTGACTGCAAGAAGCCGAACAGATATAATGTTTGACTAAAATATAATCACTCAAACCTTGATTACAATCAGGTACCTCTATTATACATGGGGATACTTGAACAGATTTCTTACATACAAATCACTTGGAGCTGATTTCCTGGTCTTTTTACAGTCTTTTATGTCCAACAAGAAAAATAATTTAATTAAATAAATAAATAATGCCTCACAAAACTTGGGGAGGCAAATAGAACCGCCCATGGGCCAAATTCGCCCCGCGAGTTGGGGGAACCCTGCTTTGTCCTCACTGTCACTCAGAAACTAATTCCAATGTTGCCTGGTAATGGTTCTCCTCACTGTCACTCAGAAACTAATTCCAATGTTGCCTGGTAATGGTTCTCCTCACTGTCACTCAGAAACTAATTCCAATGTTGCCTGGTAATGCTTCTGTTCAAAACAATACGATGTTGCAGGCAGCGGATGTTGAGGCCTGGAAGGGGTTGAGGGAGCTACTCCACATGCCTGCAGTGGAGCTGGAATGTCCTCCACCCAACGCCGTCTGCAGTGTGTGTAGAGTTTTGGAGGAGGCTGAGCTATGTCGCGGTGGGGATTGTGGCTCAGATAAATATTTCTGTGCCACTTGTGCCGTGAGAACACACAGCACTCCCAACATTGTCCACCAGTTGGAGTTACTGAAGGTAATACATTTTATGTTATGTCAACAAACCTGTCAACTTCTGGCTAAATAAATGTGCTTCCCAGTCAAAGATGTTGACCAGAGCTTTTAAGCCCCAACTTAGATGAGAATTGCCCTCATGATGTATTTGAGACGGGGACTGATCCCATTGAAGATGACATGAGCGATGTAGAGAGTCTGCCAGAGGCTGAATATGTTCCAGCCACAGAGAGCAACACTGAGCAGCTAATTGAAGGTCTCAAAAACAATATTTGTCTTTTTATTTTGAAAATCATGAAAGAACACTGCATCCCAGCTACGGTATAGAATAGCATTGTTGAGGACCTCTGAACCATTTTTGATGCATTTATGACACACTACAGTGATCTCCTCAGGTTTCATCTTACAAATAAGCAAATAAACGTGGTTGAACATGACGATCTCAGGGACATGCTCAACAACTCTGCAGTATTTGAGGAATGCATTAGATGCATAAGCTCTGAGTGGATGCTGGAGCATTACCGTGTGAAAGAATTGGGCATGGTCCGGCCAATTGAAGTACCACTGAGCAACAAAGAAGGTTATAAAACAAGGTGATTTCAATACAGCTACATGGTCCCTAGGGTATATGAATATAAAGAGACATGAGACAAAACAATGGACCTGTAGAATGGAATAAGTTATAAGACCTCTATGATTCATTTCATTTGTCAGTTCTTCCAGCTAATGTGAGATGTTTAGATGACATAACATTTGAGGACACATACTGTAATTTAGCTGGCCATCTTTTCCCCTCCCTTTCTGGCTGTCCTCCCCCTTCCCTTCTAAGTTCAAGTTGGTTTATTTGTCATATACATGGAGTTAACAGTGCAATGAAATGCTGACTAGCAGGTTAACCTTTTGACAACAACAATAGAACAAGTCAGTAACTAAGTTAATATAAAGAGCAGGGACGGCTTGTTCAATAGGGCGATATGGGCGACGCACTGCCAAACGGGAAAAGGAAGGGATTTTTTTTCAAATCAATTATATCACGGCAACAGCAGTTATCAGTGTTCACGTCTGATCTGCCAGCCACTAAATGTCAAATCAGGCTAAAGTCGTGCTTCAAATGGCCCCGCCCGTTTTTTGGGCGATTTCAGTCAGGTTGAAAATCGCCCAGAAGTCTGTCATAGACTCCCATGTAAAATCTATTTTTTTCACATTTCAAAGCTTTCAATACATTCTCTATGGGTGTCTGTGTGCATGCACTTACGCGCTTTCGTCATACATAACGTAACCATGAATGAACGTAACTAAGAAAAGACCAGGTAGCAGCCTCAATCAATTCACTACTACTATCAAAATGGCTAGGCTTCAGTCCAACTCGATTGTGTCTTTGAAAGAAGTTCCTTTTTGTCGGCGAACAAATGAAGATAAATTGGCAACGAAACAATTAGGACCTCCCAGACCAAATTTAATAATTCAACAGGTGTCTACTAAAGGGGGGAAGTCCTACACCCGAGGATTTTCCAAAAATTGGTATGAACGGAAAACCTGGCTAGCAGGCTGCGATGTAGCTAATGCAGTTTTTTGCTACCCCTGCTTACTCTTCCACCCTGAAGGCGGCACAGCAGACAGCACCGCTTGGACAGCGACTGGTGTAACCGACATGCACCATCTTTCAGAAAAGATAAAGAAACATGAGCTGTCAAAGACCCACATGGATAGCTGTTTGAGATTGTCATCTTTGGGAAGAGTGAATATTGCCACTCAACTGGATGAGGAATACAGGCTAGCTGTCCGCCGCCACAACGATGAGGTTAGCAAGAACCGCCATATCCTCAGCCGGCTAATCCAGTGTGTTAAGTTTTGCGGAGTGTTTGAGTTAGCTTTGCGAGGCAAAGATGAAACTGAGGGCTCCACCAACCCTGGTATTTTTCTTGGACTTGTCAACTTTGTGGCACAATTAGATGAGGTGTTTGATGACCATCTTAAAAATGCTAAAGTTTTCAAGGGCACATCAAAGACCATTCAAAACGAGCTACTGGAGTGTATGCTAGCGGTCACGAGGGAACATATTGTGGAGGAGGTGAAGTCTGCGAACTTCGTAGCTATCCAAGCTGACGAGACCACGGATGTTTCTACGCAGACACAGTTGGTGCTTGTGCTGAGGTACATAGATAGCAAGCACAAAGTGCAGGAGCGCTTTTTTGAGTTCCTTCCCATCTCGGAATCATCCTCAGCCTCAATCGCCAGTGTACTTTTGGAGAGACTGAACGGTCTTTTTGCCGATGACGAGAAAGTCAAACTCATTGCGCAAGCTTACGATGGAGCCAGTGTGATGAGGGGAGAGAAGGCAGGTGTGCAGCAGAAGGTGCGTGAGCATTTCAAGAATGCCCATTACGTGCATTGCTATGCGCATCAGCTGAATTTGATCATGCATCAAGCTACTTCTCGCATCAAAAAAGTGAACATTTTCTTTTCCGATCTGAGCGGGATTACAACGTTTTTTTCCCGGTCACCCAAACGCACCAGCATTCTTGACCAGACTGTTGCACGAAGACTGCCCAGACCTTCATCCACACGGTGGAACTTCAACAGCAGAGTCGTGAACACTGTCTACGAGAATCGAGACGACCTCATAGAATGTTTTGAAGCCATCCGGACGGGTTCATTGGGTTCATTTGACCAGCTTACTGTGAGAGAGGCATCTGGTTACGTGAGGATGCTACATGATGAAGATTTTATTTTTTCCCTGCGGCTTTTTCACAAAATCATGCCCCACGTCGACATTCTGTACCAGAAGCTACAGAAGAAGGACATCGATGCTGTCTTTATCAAACGTGCCCTCGACAGCTTCACAAGCAGTGTGCAGGCCATAAGGTAAGATTAAACAATATCATTCGATCTTTCTCAAAGCAGAGCTTTATTTGAAAATGTATGCATGAAAGGAGACTGCATTTGTGTTTGAAATCACATTATTCTCATTATATATGGCCAGTGGTGTAATCTATCTTATTTTATATACTATGTGTACTGTGCAGTGGTGCTCATAAGCTTATGATCCCATGCTAAAGTTGACTAAAAAGAGGAATAAAAAAATAAAAAAATCATCTTTTGGAAATTGATCTTAATGACTTAATTAAAAA
Organism: Coregonus lavaretus; assembly: GCF_964263955.1. Taxonomy (NCBI): domain Eukaryota; kingdom Metazoa; phylum Chordata; class Actinopteri; order Salmoniformes; family Salmonidae; genus Coregonus; species Coregonus lavaretus. Next base: position 4,630 of record NW_028166842.1, read on the forward strand.
AGTTGGAAAATCCAACCTTTAAGGACACCAATTTTCTTTTCTTTTTTATTCCTCTTTTTAGTCAACTTTAGCATGGGATCATAAGCTTATGAGCACCACTGTATACTGTGCTGAACATCCAGGCTATGTGAGACACAAAGGCTAACTTAAACACTAAAGACTTTATGCATCCCTGCCCATTTTAAGTGGAACTTAAGTATTTGTACTATACATGGATACATTGCATATACCTGTGCATCACATAGACAACAATACTGTACAAAGCCAACAAACACATTGGTCTGTTTGCCTTCAGGGACTCCTCTCAACAGCAGCTGCAAGAAGCAACAGGAGCCAAAAGACCCAGAACAGCTTTGAGAGAAGAGGAGAAGCAGAGGCTGTCTGAAGAGGTCTGCAACACCATCCTGGATCACACCAAAGAAAGGTTCTCTTTCTCTGGCCACCTTGTGAGTGCTACCTTACTGCAAGCAGACATGTTTGAAAGGTACTGCCATTCATTTCCTGATGAGGTTCTGAATGCCACTGTGAATGCATACCCCATGCTGAGCAAGGCAAAGCTCAAGACAGAACTATCTCTGATCTATGAGAATCCTGAATTCAAGGGAGGCTGTGGTGCACTGGCACTGTACCAGGTTCTCATGAGCTACAACCTCCAGGAGACGTTCTCTGAGACTGTGACTCCGTTGAACATCCTCATAACTACTCCCATGACAACAGCTGAAGCTGAGAGATGTTTCTCAACTTTGACACGAGTTAAGACATTCCTGCGAAATTCAATGGGCCAGGAACGTCTGAATGCACTGGCCATGCTTTCCATGGAGAGGGAACTAGTCCTCAGCATGCCTGATTTCAATGAGAAAGTCATTGAACGCTTTGCTGTATTGAAACAGAGAAGAGAAGAGAACAGTTTCAGTACAAGTAATGTAGCCTCTCTCTCTCTTTGTCCCTCCCTGTCTGTCTCTTTAACACACACACGCCCAAATCAGTTCACAGTTGATGTTGTTTAAAATAGTTTTTTTTCATTTTAAAAAAAGTAATAAAAATAAAAATCTGTTCATGTTCATTTTTACAAATCTATACAATTGGCCAGAATATGGTTGTTCATATTTACAAATCTATACAATTGGCCAGAATATGGTTGTTCATTTTTACAAAGCCATACAGATAGCTGTGTTTACCTTTTCTAGAAATTACTTTCAAATTCTGTTTTCATTCTTATTTCATTTGTTTATGGAAATGCATATTGTTTATGCAGTGTTGAGGAATGTGAAAGAACACCCTTGATTATTTTTACTGTGATAACTTATTTTGATTTTGTAAGCCAACACTTTTGAGATCAGTCAATAAATGCTTCTGGTATTGACTTATATGCTGCCCCTGTCTTCATGTTGTTGCTGGACATATCTTTTTTAAAATGTGTGTAGGTCACCTAAATCATCAGAAAAATTGCCCCTCCTGAGAATTTTTTCAGGAGCCGCCACTGATAAAGAGTAATACAATAGTAATAAACCCTGCATTCATAACTATCCTTAACATACCTGGGGTGTTTCTGGGATAGAGGGTTGATATAAAAGTCAATATAATCAGCAATACAGGAAGATTCTGAGACACAATCACTTACTATTGGTCAGCCGTAGGGAACCGCCAACGTCTCAGGAGAAATGTATTTTAGGCAGTAAGTAAAACTGCCTAGGCCTTGGAGAATCTGCCCCAAGAAAATAGACCATCTGTTTATCTGTAATGTACTTAGCCTCATATAGTTTACTCACTATCTCCTGGATTCATCTTTGTGTTTTCCGGATGTGTTGAGTGGGACAATGGAACATAGTGTTTACCATTATCCTATTGTCTATTGGCTTCAAGAATATATTCACTTTATCCTTTGCAACAATCTGAGCCCCCTTATCTGCTGGTTTAATTACTATATTCTGATGTTCAATGTTTCTAGAGCTTGATTTTTTGAAAGATGTGTAAGGTTAAGCTGATATACAGGTCTGGTTCTGAATTGTGAAAAGGAAGCCACATCCCAACGTATAACAGTCTGTATAGTTTCTGACACTGACTCCAACGTAGGTTCCCAATGTGAGGGGTTTTGAAATAGTATATGAGGAAAATCTGTTTCATAATCAAAATGTTCTAATAACTTCAATCTTCTATGATAGAAGTGTAGATCCCTCCGGAGCTCCCCGCAGTCCACCTGTTTAGGAGTTGGTATGAAAGTCAGTCCTCTTTCTAGAACCTCACTCTCGGCTTGTTTGAGCCCAATGGGACATTGCTGGTCAACACCTCAAATCGGTTGTGAAGTAGTATGGACATATTGATGGAACAAGGTCACTAAACTGGTGGTTAGACAGGGTAGATCCAAGAGCAGGCCTCTGCTGTCATCTAGAGGGCGTTTCTCTGTACTGCTTGACACATGGAGACTCAATGGAGGCACAGTGCAAAGTGCTCAAAGTAAGGCCCAAACAATTGTTTGTCAGGCTGGGATCTATAAAGCAGTATGTTCTTCAATTAGATGCCAACTAATATTCATACAGAGACAATAGGTGGGGCAGGAGGAAGAATGGTGTTCCTGATTTTCAGAAGAATTCCCCTTATTTTTTTAAAGCTTCAGATTGAGATTGTTGTTATTCTCCAATATGTTTTTCTTCAGTGAGCCACTCTGGATTCTCCAAGGGGAATACTCCCTCTATTCTCCACTAGAGAGTTGGAGCTCCATGCTTTTGCTGGGAATTGTCCACTGTTGGTATTAATTTATTTGGTCCCAAAAATACACAAAAACAGTGTATTTGTCTAGTTTTAGCTGAGTCCCCAGTTAGAATCCATGTGGTTCATTTAAAGGTTTCTAAAAACATTGAAAGTATATTTGAAAAATGCACTCCTGATGTTTCACCACAATAGGCTTCTTCAGACAATGGACAAAAAGTAGCCAAACAAAGCCTATAATAAAGGACTAAAAAAAAAAAACTGAAGCAAGAGTCGGTACAATGTGATGAGTTACTGCTGTGGCATGCAACTGACTGTTAGCCCCACCCTCTGGTTACTGTTGTAAAGGGGAGACACCTTGAAGCGTTCCCTGAAGTCTAAACGCCTCTGGGTTCAGAACTCTGTCTCAGTGCCCTGCTACAGTGGTACTGTTCGTTTTGCATGGCCCGGTGCTACGGGGGAGTGGACATTTAATTTAAGGACCAATGGAAAGGTCTAAAACGTGCCAACTCTGCCCACCCGGGGAGCCGGCCAATGCAAAACTAATTCACCCAGTCACCGTTATAACTTCATTTCCTTATTTGAAATTGAAAGTGACTTTGTAGCCTACGCAGTTACAAAATGTCTGTTCAAACTGTGGCGCATATGGAACATTAGAACAGTGGTGGAAAAAGTAAAGATACCTTAATAGAAAATTACTCAAGTAAAAGTGAAAGGCACCCAGTAAAATACTACTTGAGTAAAAGTCTAAAAGTATTTGATTTTAAATATACTTAAGTATCAAAAGTAAATGTAATTGCTAAAGTAAAGTGAAGCAAACTAGACGGCACAATTTTCTTGTTATTTTCATTTACGGATAGCCAGGGTCACATTCCAACACTCAGACATCATTTTAAAAAAGCATTTGTGTTTAGTGAGTCTGCCAGATCAGAGGCAGTAGGGATGTTCTGTTGATAAGTGCGAATTGGACCATTTTCTGAATGTAACAAGTACTTTTGGGTGTCAGGGAAAATGTATGGAGTAAAAAGTACATTATTTTCTTTATGAATGTAGTGAAGTAAAAGTAAAAGTTGTTAAAAATATAAATAGTAAAGTACAGATACCTAAAAAAAACGACATAAGTAGTACTTTAAAGTATTTTTACTTAAGTACTTTACACCACTGCATTAGAAGACAGATAAATGTGTTGATTTTGAAAGAAAGACGGGCAGATTCTGCTAGGTAGGCTACAAACTATTATAAAGTTAGGTCTTCATCACAGTAGGTTTGAGCTACAGTATGATGACTTACCAACCTGATGGTCTCCGTAAGAAATGTTGTGGAAAATGTTGTACACTCAGTGTATTAAAATATGTAACATAAACAGCAAATGATATGCTCAGATACACAAAATACATCTGGTTTCAGATCTAGAAGATTCTCCTCTTCAATAGTAATATCATCAATTCTGACCACTAACTTACCTGGGGTCAAAGGTCCCTGATTTATCACTAAAATGTATAGGATGATCCATAGAGAAGTCACTCTTCATGGACAGATGACTGGGTACTGGAGAGACTGATCTCAGAGTTTGGTTGGAGATTCTGGAAAACATAATAAATGACCATGAAACTAAATTTTAAAATCAAAATTATATTTCAATAGATAAAATACATTACATAAAGCATTAAAATATATGCCATTACATAAAGCAACAAACATGCAGCTCTAGCAGGGCAGGAATTTGACGAACTGACTTGTTGGAAAGGTGGCATCCTATGACGGTGCCACGTTGAAAGTCACATATGCATCGTTTTTCAAAACATAGTGAACCTGGAGGCAAAAAGCGAACCCCACATTCTAACTAAATGTTGTTTATTAGCACTCAAATCTATCAATGGCATTTTCGGCACAATTTGGTGAAAGCCCCAAAGCGTTCAGAAAGCCTCTGTTTCCCATCACTAGTGGACACCCCCATGAGTGTCTTTCAGAACCCCTCCTAAAACCACCTGTTTCGTTTTGGTTGTTGTTAGTGACTCTTTGTTAGTTCCTTCTTCTGTTTGAGAGACAATGTTTTATTTCTTGTTGAGGAACGTAACAATGTTCATGTGATTAAATTAAATCACCCGACTGTTTGGATATGTCTGTTAGTAAATGTTTTATTTCTAAGAGATCATGAGTAAAAGAGAACAATTGACATTCTAGAATTAGTTGTCACTGTGTTCACCACAACCAACATGCTGCATCTCTGTTTAGGGGTCAGTGGTCTAAAATGAGTCTCTCTGGAGAGAGAGAGGAGGGGGTCCCTGCCTCTAAATCAAGTCTCTCTGGGGGACATGACACCAAAGCTAAGAGGTGAGATGACAATTTTATGAAGAATGTATTAATTTTATTTACAAAATAAATAGCTATTTTGAGATGAATGCACTTACTGTAAATCACTCTGGATTAGAGTATCTGCTAAATCAGGAGTTCTCAATCCGGGGTCAGTGGAGGTACTGCAGGGGTTCTGCAGCACCCTGACTGGACTCGTTGCAATGGAAGACATTTGATAGAATTTTAATACGACACGACCACTTTACCTACTCTTCATTATTGCCTAATATAATGGAATGCATATTTCTTTAACCAATTCTGATGGTTGTTACAAGCAGAATTTTGACAATATTACCATTATACCAACACACTCTTCACACCCGTTTAACAACTCTAAATAGCTTTGACATCGTAGGCATCAAGTCCCTTGCCAATAATGTTGCCTACTACGTTGCATACAATGTTCATTTTCATCGAACACATATTTCGCCCTAGATGCCTTCAATTGCCCAATTTATAGCCATGGCCAATTTAGGATTATTTTTTAACAACGTGATGTTGCGCTCCAAAGGGATAACTTGAAAAAATATGATGTAGGTAATTAAATAATCAAAAGAAAAACGTGTTTATTATACACTTAGAAAATAAGGTTCCTTATAGAACCAAAAAGGCTTCTATCACTTCCTTAATATATGGAACCACTAAAAGTTAAATATATTTTTGGGTTCAGTGAAGAAGAACCTCTAGAGTTCTGATCAACGAAAGGTGATTGTTTTGAGGATGTGAACCCAGCAGCCCTCCAGTGGTCAGATCAAGCCCGCCCGTTTTTTCCAGCACCCGGCACGGGATTCGAATCAGCCACCTTTCTGCCATAGGTCCAACTCCTGCCACAGCTCCAACTCCTTAGCCGCTGGGCGAAAACCTGAGTTACTCTTCAGAAATAAGCATGAGTTAATATGCCAAAATGAAGACAACATTCTATGCAGACATTAATGGTATAACTTATACATAATTATTATACAGAAATCATTGTCAAATGCTGAAGAGATACTGTTGCATGTAGGTCTATATTATTTATGGATTGATCATATAGAAATATAGAAATATTATTTTTAACTACTCCAAAGCAATTACATGTGGTGCAGGAACCACTGACTCACTGCATTATTCTATAGTATTATCAAGACACCTGCTGTTAACTCTTAACTGGTTAGGACAGCTCATGAGGTGTCCTAAATATCTACCGACTAGGTGGGACTAGAGGCTTCATGCATAGCTTTAATTTATACCCATAAGTGTAAAATGTCTTTATTCTCAGCACTTATACCACCAATGTCCTACTCTGAGACACTTTGTGGATATGGGCCCAGATCTCAAAATATTGTTATAAAAAAACGTTGAATGTTTGTTTTACATATAAAAATAAATAAATGAATATTACTAATGTAAGCCAGTGTAAAGACTGGGTTATGTATGCACTCACTAACTGTAAGTCGCTCTGGATAAGAGCGTCTGCTAAGTGATTAAAATGTAAATGTAAATGTATTGTGTTGCTCTGCTCATGTCCGCGTTCTGGAACTGTCCGCGTCCACGTACAGAACTGCCCGCGTCCACGTACGGTTTGGCGCCAAGCATATTGTCCAGTTACGCGCAGAGTGGTCTGAGGTGATGTTGGGAAATAACGACGGAGTTCGTTACAGTGTTGAGACGCCGAAGTTTATTGTTCAATTAGCTTTTTTTGCGTAATGGTCAGTGACAGTATGAGTGTAGCCAGATCCTTTTCACTCGCTATCCTTGTTTCATCTTGTGGTTCACCGGATTCGTCATCATCCTCGAGGGACAGACAAACTACCTGCTAGCTAGCCAAGCTAGTCGGTACAGCTAGCTAAGCTAGCTACCACTACATCATCACCGGCTGCCTGCTTTTCTTGTGGACCGATGGAGCTCCCGGGTTGTTTCTTCCACCTGTTAAATACCGTGCTGGGCTTCTCCCTCTCTCGTTGACGGATGCTGGCTACCTACCATCCCTCTGTCCGGTTCTCCTCTCTTCACTAGATGGACGGTAATTTTAGTGTTTAACCCCTCTGTGTCCAAAGACCAAACTTTGAAATATTATTTTCGGGGCGCCTCAAGTTACATTTTTTACAACGTTTATTTCTGATAAAATTAGTTCATTGCATCCGCCATGGAGCCCAGTTTCATAATATTACCTTCTGTCCCTGGTTATGAAGTAATCGCGAAAAAACAAGCCTTATGTTTGGGCATTTTTCACCCTACCAGCTCCTATTAGATCTATTGAGCTCCGTGACACCGACTCGCCTTCAGAACATTCTATTCCCAGCCCATTGTTCTGCGTCACAATGCCAGCTTCACTATTGTTATCAATGAGACCTGCCTGCGTTACCCCTGTAGGTTTACCTCAGGTAACTTATTATTAACAAGGTTACGGCTACTTGGTGAGCGTTAACCCTGTAGGTTTACCTCAGGTAACTTATTATTAACAAGGTTACTGCTACTTGGTGAGCGTTAACCCTGTAGGTTTACCTCAGGTAACTTATTATTAACAAGGTTACGTCTACTTGATGAGCGTTAACCCTGTAGGTTTACCTCAGGTAACTTATTATTAACAAGGTTACAGCTACTTGGTGAGCATTAACCCTGTATGTTTACCTCAGGTAACTTATTATTAACAAGGTTACAGCTACTTGGTGAGCGCACTCACTGTTCACCTGATTACACGTTGTGGTCACCTATAGTGAGGTGAGACACAGTTTAAGAGGCGATGGCTGGCGGATAGCCATTAAACATTAAACATTTTCTGGTCATGGTTAACCATATTTGTTTTAAGAAAAAAGTGTACAATCTAAATAAAACGCATGTCCCTGTCCTCTTTTTCAAGATGTGGGTGATTTAAACAGCCAGAATACATTTTTTAATTAAGAAATAACCTTTTCTTTGAGGACTTGTTGTTTCTAAAAGGCTGCTGTGTAATTTGATAATTTGATATGCATCGAAGTCTTCGTTCGTAGGCATCAAATTGAGCGAATGCTGAGCAGGTTCACTGAGTTACAAACCAAATGGGTATAATGGGGTGATTGTTGTTGCCTCCCCTGTACATTTCTGAAAATGGATATATAGCGTTTTAGAATGAAACTCTTCTTATGTTTAGTTCCCATCTGAGCTCAGAGTAGATCAGAGACGTAATGTTTGTCTCTGTTGTGTTGAAGCCCAATCAAGCAGGAGAGACCAGCCTCCCCTGTACCCAGCTGTGTGTCCATGAAGAGTGACCAGTCTATGGAACATCCTATATGGTTTAGAGAGGGAGACTTTTCTACTGAACATAGGTAAGAAGAACCCATGGGTCATGGTCAGTGAGTTAAACAACACTGTCTCTAGTCATTCCTCCTCTCCCATTTTACCATTTATTTTTGTTGTTTTCATAATCCATAGGCTAAACCTTTTTTCCATTTTCATAGTCCTGAAACAATATTAAACAAACACAACATTCCCTGTGTGTGTGTGTGTGTGTGTGTGTGTGTGTGTGTGTGTGTGTGTGTGTGTGTGTGTGTGTGTGTGTCTGTCAGTGAGTGTCTGTGTGTGTCAGTGAGTGTGTGCACTCCCTGGATGAGGAGATGTAATCTCTATCCTGATTGCCTAGTCATTTTACCCCTACGTACATGTACATATTTCCTAAATTACCTCAACTACCTTATTGTTATTTTATTATGTTACTATTTCCTTTTTTATTTAGATAATTTTTGTGACTTTTTAACTCTGCATTGTTGGGAAAGGGCTCGTAAGTAAGCATTTCACGGTAAAGTGTACCACTGTTGTATTCGGCGCATGTGAGAAATACAATTTGATTTCATTTGACGCTCATGCGAAGAAATACCGTGGGGAGAACAAGTATTTGATACACTGCCGATTTGGCAGGTTTTCCTACTTACAAAGCATGTAGAGGTCTGTAATTGTTATCATAGGTACACTTCAACTGTGAGAGACGGAATCTAAAACAAAAATCCAGAAAATCACATTGTATGATTTTTAAGTAATTAATTTGCATTTTATTGCATGACATAAGTATTTGATACATCAGAAAAGCAGAACTTAATATTTGGTACAGAAACCTTTGTTTGCAATTACAGAGATAATACGTTTCCTGTAGGTCTTGACCAGGTTTGCGCACACTGCAGCAGGGATTTTGGCCCACTCCTCCATACAGACCTTCTCCAGATTCTTCAGGTTTCGGGGCTGTCGCTGGGCAATACGGACTTTCAGCTCCCTCCAAAGATTTTCTATTGGGTTCGGTCTGGAGACTGGCTAGGCCACTCCAGGACCTTGAGATGCTTCTTAGTTGCCCTGGCTGTGTGTTTCGGGTTGTTGTCATGCTGGAAGACCCAGCCACGACCCATCTTCAATGCTCTTACTGAGGGAAGGAGGTTGTTGGCCAAGATCTCGCGATACAAGGCCCCATCCATCCTCACCTCAATACGGTGCAGTCGTCCTGTCCCCTTTGCAGAAAAGCATCCCCAAAGAATGATGTTTCCACCTCCATGCTTCACGGTTGGGATGGTGTTCTTGGGGTTGTACTCATCCTTCTTCTTCCTCCAAACACGGCGAGTGGAGTTTAGACCAAAAAGCTCTATTTTTGTCTCATCAGACCACATGACCTTCTCCCATTCCTCCTCTGGATCATCCAGATGGTCATTGGCAAACTTCAGACGGGCCTGGACATGCGCTGGCTTGAGCAGGGGGACCTTGCGTGCGCTGCAGGATTTAAATCCATGACGGCGTAGTGTGTTACTAGTGGTTTTCTTTGAGACTGTGGTCCCAGCTCTCTTCAAGTCATTGACCAGGTCCTGCCGTGTAGTTCTGGGCTGATCCCTCACCGTCCTCATGATCATTGATGCCCCACGAGGTGAGATCTTGCATGGAGCCCCAGACCGAAGGTGATTGACCGTCATCTTGAACTTCTTCCATTTTCTAATAATTGCGCCAACAGTTGTTGCCTTCTCACCAAGCTGCTTGCCTATTGTCCTGTAGCCCATCCCAGCCTTGTGCAGGTCTATAATTTTATCCCTGATGTCCTTACACAGCTCTCTGGTCTTGGCCATTGTGGAGAGGTTGGAGTCTGTTTGATTGAGTGTGTGGACAGGTGTCTTTTATACAGGTAACGAGTTCAAACAGGTGCAGTTAATACAGGTAATGAGTGGAGAACAGGAGGGCTTCTTAAAGAAAAACTAACAGGTCTGTGAGAGACGGAATTCTTACTTGTTGGTAGGTGATCAAATACTTATGTCATGCAATAAAATGCAAATGAATTACTTAAAGATCATACAATGTGATTTTCTGGATTTTTGTTTTAGATTCCGTCTCTCACAGTTGAAGTGTACCTATGATAGAAATTACAGACCTCTACATGCTTTGTAAGTAGGAAAACCTGCAAAATCGGCAGTGTATGAAATACTTGTTCTCCCCACTGTACGTCATTGGGTCTAATGGTCGTCTTGTGCCGAACTGCACATGTGCAGGCCGTCAAATCAAAGGCACTTTTTCGATATAAAGTTGTTTATGACTAACATGAAAATGTGTCCGTTTGTTAAACTACTTAAGACAGAACATTTTCAAAATTAACAACCAAGGAAGTCATTTTTACCTCTCATTGACATCTTAAACCCCAAACCCTGGCCTGGTCTGCTTCATATGCGTTCCCAGAAGACATTTTCTACATCAGCAGTTGTCACCAAGTGCTTATATAGAAACCCAGTCTAAAACCCCAAAGAGCAAGCAATGCAGATGTAGAAGCACGGTGGCTAGGAAAAACTCCCTAGAAAGGCAGGAACCTAGGAAGAAACCTAGAGAGGAACCAGGCTCTGAGGGGTGGCCAGTTCTCTTCTGGCTGTGCTGGGGGGAGATTATAAGAGGAAATGGCCATTAGGGCCAGATCGTTCTTCAAGATGTTCAAATGTTAATAGATGACCAGCAGGGTCAAATAATAATCACTGTGGTTATAGAGGGTGCAACACGTCAGCACCTCAGGAGTAAATGTCATTTGGCTTTTCATTGTCGAGCATTCAGAGGTCGAGACAGCAGGTGTTGTAGAGAGAGATAAGGAGAGGGAGAGAGAGAGAGGGGCGAAACAGCAGGTTCGGGACAAGGTCACACGTCCGGTGAACAGGTCAGAGTTCCATAGCAGAAACTGGATCAGCAGAATGACAAGGTATCACGTCCGGTGGAGCATGTATCGATACTGATAGGATCAAAAGAAGGGGACCGCTGCTCTCAGATCAGTTTTCTCCATTAAAATCTTTCCTTAACATTATAATTATTTCACAATACTGATGACAGATCAGCTCCTAAGAGATATTACTACCTGCGGCTGCAAGTATTGAGGCGGCTTATTCTAAATCACAGATTTGGCACATCATTGTTCACATGTTAGGCTACACATCATGAAATATATTGAGACAAATTACAGACCGTAGTCTACAAGTAGCAAAATAGAACTCAATTAATTGAACATGAAATATATTTCAATATGATTGAAATAGGCCTATAGCCTGCTGTTTATATTTTAATGCAGTCATTTCGGTTTTCATTTGAAACACATTTGTATACGTCCCTTGTTTGAATCAATTGCAAAGACATTGGCAACTTTGTATTTGTACTCAACTTTGTTCTGAATTTATCTGCGGTCACAAAGAGACGGATAAACCATGTACATCTGCTAAATGACTAAAATGTCAAATGTAAATGTTTTACATACAGATCTCATATTACTGTATTGAATGTTGTACATGTGTACAGTACTTTATTACAAATGTAGTTATTTGTTACATTTATTACTGTGTAAAACCTAGCAATACTTCTGATTTCTCTGAGAGTGAGGCAGATATATAGCATTTTACAAAAGAAACACATTATTTGTCTCTGAAATGAAACCATCAAGTGATAGATTTTAAACAAATACATGTCTGTCATTGAACAACCCCATGCCATGATTAGATAGTGAAAAAACACACCAATCTCTTTCATAATTTCTTTAAAGAATATAAGCTAATTTACCAACATTTCTGAAAATTGCGTTTTAGAATGAAACTCTTCATATGTTTCCCCATCTGAGCTCAGAGTAGATGAGAGATGTAATGTTTGTCTCTGTTGTGTTGAAGTCCAATCAAGAAGGAGAGACCAGCCTCCCCTGTACCCAGCTGTGTGTCCATGAAGAGTGACAAGTCTATGAATCAACCTCTAAACTTTAGAGAGGGAGACTTTTCTAGTGAACAAAGGTAAGAAGAACTCATGGGTCATGGTCAGTGAGTTAAACAACACTGTCTCTAGTCATTTTACCATTTATTTTTGTTGTTTTCATAATCCATAGGCTAATCCTTTTTTCCATTTTCATAGTCCTGAAACAATATTAAACTAACACAACATTCCCTCCCTGTGTGTGTGTGTGTGTGTGTGTGTGTGTGTGTGTGTGTGTGTGTGTGTGTGCACTCCCTGGATGAGGAGATGTAATCTCATGTTTTGTCCCCAGAAACCAACAGGAGAGATCAGAGTCAGAGATTCTCAGTGGTCAGTCTTCCCAGAGTCATCAAACAGACCTGGCCTCCATATTCAGTGTATGTGGTCCTGTTATGTACATTTGTTTTTGTTTACCTCAAGTAAAGTTGATCTGTCAATCATTCATTCATGTGTTAATGAGAAAGCATTTAGTCTCTTGCTTAACTTATTTACTTGATTTATTTCAGTTGCTTGAAGAGAATATTATGACATTTGTGAAGAACGAGCTGAAGATGTTCAAGAGGATTCTTAGTCCAGAACTCCCAGAAGGCTTTGAGAGTCAGAAGCAGGATAAGGAAGTGGTGGACGCTGAAGATGGGAAGCAGGAGAGCAGTGCCAGAGAGGGGGCTCTGAAGATCACACTGCACGTCCTGAGGAAAATGAACCAGAAGTAGCTTGCTGACACACTGGAGAAAAGTAAGAGCTGTCTGCCTCATGTTGAATGCTGTTTTAGAACATTTAAAAGCTGTAGCTAAAGTACAGCTAAAGTAGCTGTGTAACTCAGTGATATTGTAGCAGCCTTCACACAACACCTAGTGACCTCATCAAGTAGCAGCAGGGATGTGTTGTGTTGAGTTGAGAGAGAGAGAGAGAGAGAGAGAGAGAGAGAGAGAGAGAGAGAGAGAGAGAGAGAGAGAGAGAGAGAGAGAGAGAGAGAGAGAGAGAGAGATCATAATAATATAATCAGTCACACCAGTCTGTAATGCATTATGAAAACATGTATACATTTATACAGTCAGTTAAGAGAATAAAGTATTATCATTTAAAATGTTATAACAGTCCTAGAATACTGTAGGCATTAAAACAGACGTAATATTAATATGCTCTGTGTTATTTCTAGATTCAGATGAGCGTGCTGTGATTCTTCAACGTGAACTCAAATCTAATCTAAAGAAGAAGTTTCAATGTGTATTTGAGGGGATCGCTAAACAAGGAAACCCAACACTTCTCAATAAGATCTACACAGAGCTCTACATCACAGAGGGTGGAACAGGAGAGGTCAATAATGAACATGAGCTGAGACAGATTGAGACAACAACCAGGAAACAAGCAAGACCAGAGACTGCAGTCAAATGTAACGACATCTTCAGACCCTTAACTGGACAAGGCAAACTTATCAGAACTGTGCTGACAAAGGGAGTCGCTGGCATTGGAAAAACAGTCTCTGTGCAGAAGTTCATTCTGGACTGGGCTGAAGGAAAAGCAAATCAGGATGTCCAATTTGTATTTTCATTCCCTTTCCGGGAGCTGAATTTGATGAAAAAGGAAAAACACACTTTGATTGAACATCTCAATCACTTCTCAATGGAAACCAAAGAATCAAGAATCTCCAACTACGACAAGTACAAAGTTCTGTTCATCTTTGATGGTCTGGATGAGTGCCGACTGCCCCTAGACTTCCAGAAGAACAAGATCTGTTGTGACGTCACAAAGTCAACCTCAGTGGATGTTCTGCTGACAAATATCATCAAGGGAAATCTGCTTCCCTCTGCTCTCCTCTGGATAACTACCCGACCTGCAGCAGCCAATAAGATCCCTTCAGGGTGTGTTGACCAGGTGACAGAGGTACGAGGGTTCAATGACCCACAGAAGGAGGAGTACTTTTGGAAGAGATTCAGTGATGAGGACCTGGCCAGCAGAATCATCTCACACATAAAGACATCAAGGAGCCTCCACATCATGTGCCACATTCCAGTCTTCTGTTGGATTTCTGCAATAGTCTTTGAACACATGTTGAGCACAGACAAGACAGAAGAGATGCCCAAGACTCTGACTGAGATGTACACACACCTTGTGGAGTTTCATACCAAACAGAAGAATGAAAAGTATCTTGGGAAAGAAGAGACAGGTCCACACTGGAATAAAGAGAGCATTCTGTCACTGGGAAAACTGGCTTTTCAACAGCTTGTGAATGGCAATCTGATTTTCTATGAAGAAGACCTGAAAGAGGCTGGCATTGATGGCAATGAAGCCTCAGTGTACTCAGGATTGTGCACACAGCTCTTTAAAGAGGAATGTGGGCTGTACCAGAAAAAGGTGTACTGCTTCGTGCATCTGAGCATTCAGGAGTTTCTGGCTGCTGTATTTGTGTTCCTCTCATTCTTCAACAACAATGAGAATCTAATGGCCGAACCTCAAGTTACTGAAGTTAATGTCTACAAGAGTGCTGTGGATGAAGCCTTACAAAGTGAAACGGGAAACCTGGACCTGTTCCTCCGCTTCCTTCTGGGCCTCTCACTGGAGTCCAATCAGAAGCACTTACGAGGTCTACTGACAAAGACAAGAAGCAGCTCACAGAGCCATGAAGAAACAGTCAAGTATATCAAGGAGAAGATCAGGGAGGATCCCTCTCCAGAGAGGTGCATCAATCTGTTCCACTGTCTGAATGAACTGAATGACCATTCTCTAGTGGAGGAGATCCAAAGATACCTGAGATCAGGAAGTCTCTCAGAAGAAGAACTGTCACCTGCACAGTGGTCAGCTCTGGTGTTTGTGTTGCTGACTTCAGAAAAGGAGCTGGATGTGTTTGACCTGAATAAATACTCCAGATCAGAGGAAGGTCTTCTGAGGCTGCTGCCAGTGGTCAAAGCCTCCAGAGCTGCTCTGTGAGTACATAAAATGACATTTAAGTAGTAATCATCATGAAGAAATATTCATGTCCATCTGCAGCGTGCCATCCGTCAACAAAAGGCGAGCGCCGATCGCCACCGCAGTGAGGGGCCGGTGTACACACCGGGAGATCGAGTCTGGCTCTCGACTCGAAACCTGCCCCTCCGCCTGCCCTGCCGGAAGCTGGGTCGGCGGTTTGTGGGGCCCTTCAAAGTCCTGAGAAGATTGAACGAGGTGTGTTACAGATTACAACTACCTATTGAGTACAAAAATATTAACCCCTCGTTCCATGTGTCTCTTCTCAGGCCGGTGGTAGCTGGTCCACTCCAAGAGGAGGAGATAGGAGAGACCCCTCCACCCCCTTTGGACATCGAGGGGGCACCGGCGTACAGGGTCCGGACTATATTGGACTCGAGGCGCCGGAGGAGTGGTCTCCAGTATCTCATGGAGTGGGAGGGGTACGGTCCGGAGGAACGGTGCTGGGTGCCTAGGAGGGACATTCTCGACCCATCCCTCCTGACAGAGTTCCACCGTGGGCATCCCACGCGCCCGGGTCCGCGTCCTCCTGGCCGTCCCCGAGACCGGGGTCGGCGCACGGCTGGAGCCGCGCGTCAAGGGGGGGGTACTGTCACGGTTTCGGCTGAGGCTGCTCCTCCTCCTGGTTCGGGCAGGCTTCGGCATTCGTCGTCCCCGGAATACTAGCTGCCACCGTTGTATGTTTCGTGTATTGATTGCTTTGGTCTGTCTGGTACACCTGTGTCTGTTTGTGTCCTAATTACGTGTCCTATAAGTTCCCTGTTTTGTGTTAGTTAGATTGTGTGTTGTTGTTCGCCTGTCGTTGTGCTGCGTGTTTTGTTTCTTGTTTGTTGTTTTAGTGTTTTACGCATTGTGCGTAAATGCTCGCCTCTGATTGTTTTGAGGTAGTTTGTTTACCGTTTCCTTTTTGGATTTTTGAGTAAACTCTGTTGGACTAAGCCTCGGTGTCCTGCGCCTGACTTCCACACCACATACACCTCACATTATGACAAACTATATTAATACACATAACAATCGTCGTCTTACCTTTTATGTGTCTCTCAATAGAAGTAGAGTCTGGAATGATCATTCGGTGGTGGAAAGTTCCTTTAGTTTGTTCTGCTCATTTCCATATCAGGTTCTACCTGTTCTCTCTCCCACTCCCTGTCTCTTTATAGCTCTTACAATGTGCCTTGGCATACATTCTACAAGGGTCTGGAACTCCAAATGTAGTTCTGATTTAGTGTTCCAAATGAAAACAATTTGATTAAACTGGTTAATATGGTTAAAATACATTAAGACTGAGTAATGCTGTGATTGTTTTTATTATTTTGTTATGTATTGAAATGTTTGACTTTATTTTCCCTATGTCCTTTCAATATAGGAACAATTTGTGAAATGACAGCCTTCTGTAAATATGGACAAAAGTCTATGGATTCATTTGATGGTATGTGTCTTGCAACATTATGTAAAATGACAGGTTGAGAAACACTGCATCTTCCTAGGTGCATATGTGAGAAGGAACGCAAACTGTCTCCATATGTGTGTGCCATCCCTAAACATCAAGTGTTTGTGGTTCATTAAAATGTTTATTGTCAAGGTACAAAAAGACACAAAAAAAATAAAAAAAAGTGTCTTGAACTGTATTGGAGGGATGTGACATCATTCTTCCACAAGAAATTCCATAATTTAGTGTTTTTTTGTTGATGGTTGTCTTCAATTGGGTTGAGACCTGGTGACTGAGATGGCCATGGCATATTGTGAAACATCAGCAAGTTCAGCATTCTTCATCACTGAAGCTCCTGCCAAACGTGCCCCAACAATCACAAGTCGTTAAGCTCTTCCTGAGCAGGGTTGCAGTCTCTCTTTGTTGCTGTCTCTGTGTCTTGTCTGATGTCTCTCTCCATCATATCCTATTCTTCTGTTGCTGTATCTGTGTCTTGTCTGGTGTCTCTCTCCATCATATCATATTCTTCTGTTGCTGTCTCTGTGTCTTGTCTGATGTCTCTCTAGTTTTGCAATCCAAATTTGGAGCTATTGGAATTGTAACATGTTGTCCCATGTACATGGTGTAATTTACTGATGGTCCCTAACTGGCCCCATAGGGATATCCAAAGTCAACCCAAATTTACCCCAGGCATTACGATATGGTCGGGTGCAGTTGCATTCTGAATTGATTATTACTTGGTGTGGGCATGTGGGCAACCTTCATTTACGTTGTGATGCAGTCACAACCACAAGTCTCACTAAACTCAGTTTTGGACAAGACTGACTTTATGACCAAAATTATCCTATTTACACTTTGCAGATAATTTTGACAGTAGAATAAATGTCTCTGACTCATATCGATGCCACATAGGCTGTTTGCTAAATGATACGTTGGTTTTTAACTGCAGTTGCTCTTTAAAGTTACTGTATACTGACATGACCAGGGCAACACAACAGGAAAATAAAATTCAAGTGTCCACATAACAGCGCAACAGAACTCCAAACATCAAATCAAACCAAATGTTATTTGCCACATGCGCCGAATACAACATGTCTAGACATTACAGTGAAATGCTTACTTACAAGCCCTTAACCAACAATGCAGTTTTTAAGAATAAAAAATAAAAAATATATATTTTTAAAGTGTTCGGTAAAAAATTGATAAATAACAAATACAAAATAAAAAATAATTAAAGAGCAGCAGTAAAATAGAATAAAAGCAGGGACATGACAATAATAAACATAATAAACAGCCATGACAGATAAGAAGCTACAGTACAGAGCCCTACATGGCCCCCAGGGTACATGAATATGGTGATTTCAATACAGCTACATGGCCCCCAGGGTACATGAATATGGTGATTTCAATACAGCTACATGGCCCCCAGGGTGCATGAATAGGGTGATTTCAATACAGCTACATGGCCCCCAGGGTACATGAATATGGTGATTTCAATACAGCTACATAGCCCCCAGGGTACATGAATATGGTGATTTCAATACAGCTACATGGCCCCCAGGGTGCATGAATAGGGTGATTTCAATACAGCTACATGGCCCCCAGGGTACATGAATATGGTGATTTCAATACAGCTACATGGCCCCCAGGGTACATGAATATGGTGATTTCAATACAGCTACATAGCCCCCAGGGTACATGAATATGGTGATTTCAATACAGCTACATAGCCCCCAGGGTACATGAATAGGGTGATTTCAATACAGCTACATGGCCCCCAGGGTACATGAATATGGTGATTTCAATACAGCTACATGGCCCCCAGGGTACATGAATATGGAGATTTCAATACAGCTACATGGCCCCCAGGGTACATGAATATGGTGATTTTAATACAGCTACATAGCCCCCAGGGTACATGAATATGGTGATTTCAATACAAGGTTAAAACCAAGGTTAAAACCTCAAACGTAAACAGTTGTTCACACACACTTTTCATCATGCAGGAAGCTCTGACAGGTTTTGTGCAGAAGCTTTGAAGAAGTCGTTGAACACTGGAGGTGTTGGCCGAAAAGGGAGAAGGCAGAGGGAGGGGCGCAGGTGGTCCTCGTAATGCCTGGGCCCACTGATGTAGGGAGAGGTGGGCTGACAGCGGTAGAGCAGCCACACGCATCTGTTGCTGAGGAACAAGTTGTTGTTATGCAGCAGAAAAATATTGTTGTAGAAGGTAAGGATGGATCTGAAGGGCCATTTCCTCAGACTGGTGAGGAGGTGCCCAGTACGAGTGCTGGGGTACAGGAGAGGGTACATGTGGAGCTAATCTCCCAGGTAGTGGAGGAGATGCCCACTACAAGTAATGGATTACAGGAGAGGGTTCATGTGGAGCTAATCTCCCAGGTAGTGGAGGAGATGCCCACTATGAGTGCTGGGGTACAGGGGGGGCTAGTCTCCCAGGTAGTGGAGGAGATGCCTGGTACGAGTGATGGGGTGCAAGTGCGGAGTGTTGAAAGGGATGTGGTAGAGGGGAGTCAGTGGTCTGTGGCCTCAGTTGAGGAGGATCAGGAGAAGGATATGGATATCGCTCTTGATACGATATCAGCTGGTGAGGACTCAATTTACGATCTAGAGGAGGTAAATGGGTTTCTTGATCAGACTTTTGGGAAATCTGTCAAATTGGCAGATTATTTTGATGTTGATAAGTTTGTGAGGTCAGCTGTGATGTTACAGAAGACGGTGGGGTTAGACCAGTTGAGTGAGAAGAAGCAGTTTCGCTTGAGGAAATTTGTTACTGCTGTTGCAGCAGCAAAAGGTGGTGGGAAACGTGGTCAGGTTAAGAGAAATTTTAAATATTGATGATGATTATGCCTCATAGGGTGTTCTATTCTCTTCGTCTGGTTTCTCTGTGGTTTCTTCTGCTTTTCCTTTTTCTTTTCTATATGGAGGTACTAAGGGTAGGTTCTCTCAATATTAATGGGGGAAGGGACAGGAATAAGAGGGCTTGGGTATTCGAAGTAATAAAACAGAAAAGGCTTAATGTAGTTTTCCTACAGGAGACACATAGTGATGAGGAAAATGAGGTTGACTGGGGTATGTGGTGGGAGGGGCAGCATATACTCAGTCATGGTACTAATTTCAGTGCTGGGGTGGCAATCTTGTTTACTTCAGGCTTAGGGGTGACTGTGGTATCTACAACAGAGATTGTCAAGGGTCGGGTTTTATTGGTCAAGGTGGATGTTATGGTTTTTTTTTTTTTTTTTTTTGAATGTTTATGCTCCTAATGAGGGTACAGAGCGTATTGTTGGTTTTGATAAAATAAAGGAAACCTTAAGACAGTGTGACCAAGAGGGGTGTATGGTTTTAGGGGGGGACTGGAACTGTACAGTGGATTTTACTGTTGATCGCACCGCTGAAGAACCTCACCTGCGGTCAGCAATTTGTCTGTCTGGTCTATTAACTGAGTTTGAACTTTCTGATGTGTGGAGAGTAAGGAATGCAAAAGTTAGGCAGTACACATGGCTAAAAGTTAATGAAGGTCATGTCAGTGCAGCAAGGTTAGACAGGTTGTATGTATCTGAGCAATACTGTAGTAGGGTTGGAAGGTGTGACATTACTCCTGTGGGTTTCTCTGATCACCATATTGTCACTGTTGATATTCACTTGTCCTGTCCACGAAGGTCATCATCTTATTGGTATTTTAATGTTAAATTGTTACATGATGTCATGTTTTGTGAAAGGTTTTTGTTGTTTTGGGAAAAATTGATGGTTACAAAAGGGAATTTTGAGTCCTTGAGACAATGGTGGGAGGTTGGGAAGGCCCAAATATGATTATTTTGTCAACAGTATACTGCTCT
Source organism: Coregonus lavaretus (assembly GCF_964263955.1). NCBI lineage: Eukaryota > Metazoa > Chordata > Actinopteri > Salmoniformes > Salmonidae > Coregonus > Coregonus lavaretus. Next base: position 25,117 of record NW_028166842.1, read on the forward strand.
GTCTCGAATTGAAGTTAAAGAGACTATCAGGGCCCTTGAACAGGACATCAAATCTATTGAATTGAAGTTGCTCACTCAGAATGACCCCGGACTAGTCATGAATTTACAGGACAAGAAACATGAACTGAGGTCGTTTCTGCATGAAAGAGTGAAGGGTGCCTTGATTAGGTCTCGTTTCGCTTCCCTCAAGGATATGGATGCTCCTAGTGCTTTAAAAAAAAAACTAGGACAGTCGACATTGCAACGTAAACAGATGGTCTGCCTTCGTCTCCCTGATGGGAAGGTGACCACGGATGACAGTGAGATGCGCCAACATGCCGTGGATTTCTACTCTGCCCTCTACAAGGCGGAGGATTGTGGTCCTCTGTGTGCTGAACAGTTGCTACATGGACTTCCTCAATTGGGCCCTGAGCAGAGAGCTGCTTTGGACTCTGACATTACTCTGCAGGAGCTGTCCACAGCAGTTATGCAGCTCTCAACAGGCCGAGCCCCTGGCATTGATGGTTTACCATCTGAGTTTTATAAGCACTTTTGGGGGTCTATTGGGGAGGATTTTTATGAAGTGGTGTGTGAATCTTTTCATGAGGGCTCTCTTCCTGTATCTTGTCAACGTGCGGTACTTTCACTGTTGCCAAAAAAGGGGGATTTGGCTCTCATAAAAAATTGGAGACCTGTTGCTTTGCTGTGTGCAGAATATAAAATTGTTTCTAAATGTCTCTCAAACAGGTTGAAAGAGTATCTGGGATTGTTGGTCCACAAGGACCAGTCCTACTGTGTACCTGATCGCTCTATTGTTGACAACTTGTTTCTAATAAGAGATGTTTTAGACATTTGTAAACTGTCTGATGTAAATGTGGGTTTACTTTCTTTGGATCAGGAGAAGGCTTTTGATCGTGTGGACCACCAGTACTTGTTTAAAACAATGAAAGCCTTTGGGTTTGGGGATGTTTTTTTGTCTTGGATGAATTTACTGTATGCTGGGGCCTCGTGTATGGTGAAGGTGGGGGGTGGTTTGAGTTGCCCCATCCCTGTCCAAAGGGGCATCAGGCAGGGATGCCCAATTTCAGGGCAGTTATATAGTCTGGCGATTGAACCAATGCTTTGTTTTTTAAGGGCGAGGCTTACTGGTTTCTCTGTGCCAGGGGTTATGAAGGGTCCCACGATAGCACTGTCTGCGTATGCAGATGACGTGACAGTTTTTATTACAGGGGGTGAGGATGTTAAGGTTCTCTCAAATGCTTTAAAGGTGTATGAGGGGGCCTCCTCAGCTAGAGTAAATTGGGGAAAGAGTGAAGCGCTGTGGGCAGGTCAGCTTCAGATGGGGTCCGCTCCACGGTTACCAGGGGGGCTTCAGTGGGGCAGAGATGGGATGAAGACTTTGGGGGTTTTTCTAGGCTCCGATGTCTTTCAGAAAAAGAACTGGGAGGGTGTAGTGGAGAAAGTGTGTGCCAGATTGTCAAAATGGAAATGGGTGCTGCCCCAGCTGTCTTATAGGGGAAGGGTACTGGTAGCTAATAATCTTGCTGCCTCTACCCTGTGGCACAGACTAATGATTTTACAGCCACCAAAGGGTCTGATACAAGAGCTTCAGAGGACCCTTGTCAACTTCTTCTGGTCTGGACAACATTGGATTAAAGCTTCAGCCCTGTACTTGCCACTGCACAAGGGTGGGCAAGGCCTGGTGGACATTTCTTCCAGGATCATGGCTTTCCGGCTTCAAGCAGCACAGAGACTGTTGTACAGTGACGGTTCTAGCTGGGTTGACACAGCCTACACATTGATGAGGAGAGAAGGCTGTTTGGGCTTAGACAAGCACCTTTCCTCTTAAAGCTGGAGTGGGGTGAGTTGCCTGGCCTGACTCCATTTTATGAGTCTGTTATGCAGGCTTGGAGAGTTCTGGTCAAGTCCCGTAAGGCCTGCACGCCACCAGGGATGTGGCTTTTTGAAGAGCCTCTTTTTCATAACACTGCCATCCAGTCCCGTGTTCTGGGTTCAGCTAGCCAACATTCATGCCTGTTAGGCGTGGGGTGTACTAAGCTGGGTCATCTGATGCGGAACAGGAATAGGTCGTTGGAAGAGCTGGGAGAAAGAGCAGGGATCCGATCGTCTCGCCTACTGAGGAAGGTCGTCGCTGAGGTCTGTGACTCCTTGCCAGTACTTCATCTGCAGTATGTGACTGACACTTCCAATTCTGATCGGTGGAAGGAGGGTCTGGATTATGTGTTCCCTGCACTGATTGTTAGTGCTGCGGCAGGGGCATTCGAGGAGGACGTGGGGATGCTGCTTTCCTTTGATACCCCGGAGCTGGGGGAGTTCAAGGAGGTGGGAAAGAAGGCCATGTACAGAATATGTGTAAAGGTGTCCCATGCCTCTTCCCTGGAAGGGGTAAAATCGACGAGTTGGGCGGGTGTGGTTGGTCCGTGTGCCTCCCCAAAAGACTGTTGGCGATCATTATACAAACTGACTATTGATAAGAGGACAGCTGACCTCCAATGGAGGATAATACATGGAGCCATAGCCACCAACATGTATCTGGTACACCTGGATCCTACTGTTGGGGAGGAGTGTCCATTCTGTGCTGAGTCTGAAACTCTGGCACATCTGTTTTTACAGTGTCCCAGGTTGGTCGGGATGATTGACCTGATCACTAATTGGTTCTCAACGTTGGGAGAGGTTTTCTCTTCTCAACTGTATATATTTGGGCCAAAGTACAGGTTTAGCCAAAAAGGTGTAGTTGTGTTGCTTAATTTTGTGTTAGGGGCAGCAAAATTAGCAATATGGAAGACCCGAAAGAACAGTATTCGGGGACAGGGGTCTGTGGATGTGATGGGAATGCTGGAGGGAATGTTGGCAGCGAGAATAAGGGTTGAGTTTGCCTATTATAAACTTGTCAACAATATTGATCTTTTTATGAGTATATGGGGTATTCAGAGGCTGTTGTGTTTAGTAACTGTGGAGGAGGAATTGCAGTTGTGTTTTTAATTGATGTGTAACTACGGTTTTGTATGAGTATTTATTGTGTGGTGGGCTCCCAGACCCAATAAAGATTATTTAAAACTCTCTCTCTCTCTCTCTCTCTCTCTCTCTCTCTCTCTCTCTCTCTCTCTCTCTCTCTCTCTCTCTCTCTCTCTCTCTCTCTCTCTCTCTCTCTCTCTTTCTCTCTCTCTCTCTCTCTCTCTCTCTCTCTCTCTCTCTCTCTCTCTCTCTCTCACACACACACACAGTGCAGTAATTAGAATCCCTATATCAGCTTTTAGTGATGGTCTACTGTGTGTTCTCCCCTCCTCTGTCTCTCTCCATCACTTTCTCTGTGTCGTCTATTGCTGTCTCTCATCTTGTCTGGTGTCTCTCTCCATCATATCCTATTCTTCTGTTGCTGTCTCTGTGTCTTGTCTGGTGTCTCTCTCCATCATATCATATTCTTCTGTTGCTGTCTCTGTGTCTTGTCTAGTGTCTCTCTCCATCATATCCTATTCTTCTGTTGCTGTCTCTGTGTCTTGTCTGGTGTCTCTCTCTCTCTCTCCATCACTTTCTCTGTGTCGTCTATTGATGTCTCTCATCTTGTCTGGTGTCTCTCTCCATCACCATAAAGGCCTACTCCAATACAACATTGAAAACATGAAAACACGACTACATAACACCATTAAATACAGATGGAATATAGTTACAACACTCAAACAGTTTCCATCAAACAGAAAAACAACAAGAAAGCTGGATAAACACATTTAGATTTCTTCATACTGCACTTTGCTTCTGCATGACCCATATAGCTGTTTAAGGTCATACAAAGGCAGAGTGCAGTATCAGCATTTAAGGGGTCATAGGTCAGATCAGTGGTCATGGTTGATATGCATGGACCAAAAAACCCAACTTTAAAGCCATTTGTTCTCAGATTCACTGTTTGCGTAGACTGCTCTTTGCCATTGTAGGGCAATAGTTCAGGTGGCTTCCCTTGCCCTTAGTCTGCCTCCTGTCCCTCCTATCGCCATGGAGACACCTTCCTGAAAACAATGACTCCATACTTTGCTGAAACCTGTTCTGCCAGTTCATGTCCTTAAAGATGAATGTTGGAATGTTCCAATGTGGTTACCCCAAAAAGATGCCAAGATAGATCACGCATCCATAACTTGTTTCCTGCTTGTAGCAGGCCGCGTTCACAGGAATCCTTTTCTCTAATTATAGGTCATATGATTTCATGATAATATTTTTCTGGAGTGAGAGTGTAATGCATGTCAAGGTGTCCTTGGATGAATGTCAACAAGATTTATAACCAGCATTGTTAAATTAACTGTTGTAATAAATAAATAAAATATTTGTAAATGTATTGTCACAGACACCGGATAGATGCAGTGAAATGTGTTGTTTTACAGGGTCATAGTAGTACGGCGCCCCCTGGAGCAAATCAGGTGTAAGTGCCTTGCTTAAGGGCACAGACAGATTTTTACCTTGACGGCTCAGGTATTCGAACCAGCAACCTTTCAGTTACTGTCCCCACTAGGTAATCATACCATACCAGTTCACACCCTAACAGAAGACACTGTTCAAGTGTTCAAATGTAGTCCATGAAGAGGTATTAGGATTATGTGCACAGCTATTCTGCCGTACAATTGCAAACTGCTGCTACACATTTGGTCAAAAATGAGTTCAGACTGAAATCAGGCTTCGTAGTATCTGTTATATCTTGTGACAAAGTGTCCTGGTTCAATTATCTTCTGTTTCAGAGAAAATGGAGGGTCAAATTTGCTGTAACTACAAAATCCCAGTAAAAACCAAGGAAACAGCAGTGAGTGAGGTTACTGCCATCTGGCTTTGATCCACCATGTTCTACTGCAGTTACTACGGTTTTCCTTGGTATTCTATCAGGCTCTGAGTTCAGGCCATCCCGACCATGACACTCACCCTCACACACTCCATGAGACAGCCAGTGATCCAGTTATCACCAGAATAAACATGGCACAATCACGCAGAAACATTATGGTTTAACTCGCATTGAAATGCAAATACACAGATAATGGTAAGAAAGACAGCAAACAAAATATTGAAACGCTCGCTAACATAAAGAAAAGGACTGCATTGATAGTAATACAAAGTCACATAAGGATAAACATTCTCCGTGATGAAATAGTTCTTACCTTATGGATAAAAACAGCTTGAGGGTTGCTACAATACAACATTCAAAACATGAAAACACAACTACACAACACCATTAAAAACAACAAGAAAGCTGGATAAACACATTTAGATTTTATAGATACTGCACTTTGCTTCTGCATGACCCATACAGCTGTTTAAGGTCATACAAAGGCAGAGTGCGGTATCAGCATTTAAGGGGTCATAGGTCAGATCAGTGGTCATAATAAGATGATACATCAGTGCATTTACACTTATCTACCTACGACAAATTTGGCTGGACAGCAAAAACAACTTTAAAGCCTTTTTAGTCTTCAGTTGTACTGTTTTCTAGTTGATGCTCTTTGCCTTTGTAGGGCCGTTTATTCAAGCAGTCAACGGACAACAACTCTTAATGCAATCACGGGGAAAACCCTTTTGAAAGCAGTTTTGACCTTTGTTAAAAAAAGAGGGGGATCAAAGCTTTCCATTGATAACACGTTTATTTCTATACTCCTACAATCGCGCTAATGCATTGTTTTAAAAATGCAGTTACAACCGGAGTATCAAGCATGGTTTAGGCACATTTGCAACAGAGCTCTTAAAGGGGCAACGGCATCTTAAAACCGGAGTGTCAAGCATGGTTTAGAAACATTCACAACAGAGCTCTTAAAGGGGCAACGGCATCTTAAAAGGGCAACTTTGTAATAGAAACCCCCCCCAACAACAATTCTGAGTGAACAATAATAATAATAAATAATAATAATAATCAGGAAGTTGTGTCCAATGGGGTAAATGCAGATGGACAAACCCCATGCTTCATTTATAGCCACTATGCTGCATCCGTTGGGCTACAGGGGATCATGCTTATTGCTAATAGAACATCTGATAATAGACCATGAATATAGGATATATGGTTCAATATGTTAAAATCATTTACCATCTGATAATAGACCATGAATACAGGATATATGGTTCAATATGTTAAAATCATTTAACATCTGATACTAGACCATGCATACAGGCTATATGGTTCAATATGTTAAAATCATTTAACATCTGATAATAGACCATGAATACAGGATATATGGTTCAATATGTTAAAATCATTTAACATCTGATAATAGACCATGAATATAGGATATATGGTTCAATATGTTAAAATCATTTAACATCTGATAATAGACCATGCATACAGGCTATATGGTTCAATATGTTAAATTCATTTAACATCATCTTTACCAATATCTTACTGGGCTCATTCATGGAGGTGGAAATTATATATTAGATGGTGTCAGCATCATTGTATTTTCATTCATTCTGGAGTAGAACGGCCTTTTTCTTGTCACCAGAACTGAGCTTCTTAGAACTGAGCTTCTCAAGAAGTTTCCCCAGGAGGACCCTGGGAACCCTGAGCAAGGGGACTGGAATTGGTCAAATTTGCAGTTTAATACATTTACAAAAACATATCCTATTTTTTACATTTGACTGTGTAAAACCTAGCAGTACTACTTATTTCTCTGAGAGTGAGGCAGACATATATTTGATCATTTGTCTATCTGAAATGAAAGCATCAAATTATAGATTTTAAACAAATACATGTCTGTCATTGAACAATCCCATGCCATGATTAGATAGTGAAAAAACACACCAATCTCTTTCATAATTTCTTTGAACAATAAAGGCTAATTTAACAAAACTTCTGAAAAGTGATATATAGCGTTTTTGAATGAAACTCTTCTGATGTTTCCCCATCTGAGCTCAGAGTAGATGAGAGACTGAGGGGCGGTTTCCCAGACAGAGTTTAATTGAAGTCAGGACCAGGTAAATTCTACTGAAGTATCTCCACAATATCCCCACACGTCTTATTACCTGTTCTGTCTGTGTCCCGTATACTCCCTCTCCGGCGTTCCAGGTCACCAGTCTGCTCATTATTATGCACACCTGTCACCATCGTTACGCCCCCTGCGCCCAATCAGACTCACCTGGACTCCATCACCTTCCTGATTACCTCCCCTATATCAGTCACTCCCTTTGGTTCCTTCCCCAGGCGTTATTGATTCTGTTTCAGGGCTTCATGTCTGTACGCTACTCCTGTTTCTTGTTTTGTTTTATGTGTTATTAAATTCACTTCCTGTATTTGCTTCCTGACTCCCAGCGTACACGTTAGTCTGGCTGTAGCAGGCTGGGGAAAAAAAGTATTTAGTCAGCCACCAATTGTGCAAGTTCTCCCACTTAAAAAGATGATAGAGGCCTGTAATTTTCATCATAGGTACACGTCAACTATGACAGACAAAATGAGGAAAAAAAATCCAGAAAATCACATTGTAGGATTTTTAATGAATTTATTGGCAAATTATGGTGGAAAATAAGTATTTGGTCAATAACAAAAGTTTCTCAATACTTTGTTATATACCCTTTGTTGGCAATGACACTGGTCAAACGTTTTCTGTAAGTCTTCACAAGGTTTTCACACACTGTTGCTGGTATTTTGGCCCATTCCTCCATGCAGATCTCCTCTAGAGCAGTGATGTTTTGGGGCTGTCGCTGGGCAACACAGACTTTCAACTCCCTCCAAAGATTTTCTATGGGGTTGAGATCTGGAGACTGGCTAGGCCACTCCAGTACCTTGAAATGCTTCTTACGAAGCCACTCCTTCGTTGCCCGGGCGGTGTGTTTGAGATCATTGTCATGCTGAAAGACCCAGCCACGTTTCATCTTCAATGCCCTTGCTGATTGAAGGAGGTTTTCACTCAAAATCTCACAATACATGGCCCCATTCATTCGTTCCTTTACACGGATCAGTCGTCCTGGTCCCTTTGCAGAAAAACAGCCCCAAAGCATGATGTTTCCACCTCCATGCTTCACAGTAGGTATGGTGTTCTTTGGATGCAACCCAGCATTCTTTGTCCTCCAAACACGACGAGTTGAGTTTTTACCAAAAAGTTCTATTTTGGTTTCATCTGACCATATGACATTCTCCCAATCCTCTTCTGGATCATCCAAATGCACTCTAGCAAACTTCAGACGGGCCTGGACATGTACTGGCTTAAGCAGGGGGACACGTCTGGCACTGCAGGATTTGAGTCCCTGACGGCGTAGTGTGTTACTGATGGTAGGCTTTGTTACTTTGGTCCCAGCTCTCTGCATCATTCACTAGGTCCCCCCGTGTGGTTCTGGGATTTTTGCTCGTGATCATTTTGACCCCACGGGGTGAGATCTTGCGTGGAGCCCGAGATTGAGGGAGATTATCAGTGGTCTTGTATGTCTTCCATTTCCTAATAATTGCTCCCATGGTTGATTTCTTCAAACCAAGCTGCTTACCTATTGCAGATTCAGTCTTCCCAGCCTGGTGCAGGTCTACAATTTTGTTTCTGGTGTCCTTTGACAGCTCTTTGGTCTTGGCCATAGTGGAGTTTGGAGTGTGACTGTTTGAGGTTGTGGACAGGTGTCTTTTATACTGATAACAAGTTCAAACAGGTGCCATTAATACAGGTAACGAGTGGAGGACAGAGGAGCCTCTTAAAGAAGAATTTACAGGTCTGTGAGAGCCAGAAATCTTGCTTGTTTGTAGGTGACCAAATACTTATTTTCCACCATAATTTGCAAATAAATTCATTAATAATCCTACAATGTGATTTTCTGGATTTCTTTTTCTCAATTTGTCTGTCATAGTTGACGTGTACCTATGATGAAAATTACAGGCCTCCCTCATCTTTTTAAGTGGGAGAACTTACACAATTAGTGGCTGACTAAATACTTTTTTCCCCCACTGTATATGGGATTTCCTTTCATCAAAATCCTACACATGGAAATGTGTCCAGTGTGTGTGTGTGTGTGTCAAGTGTGTGTGTCCTGTGTGTGTGTGTGTGTGTCAGGTGTGTGTGTCCAGTGTGTATGTGTGTGTGTGTCCAGTGTGTATGTGTGTGGGTCCAGTGTGAGTGTGTGTGTGTGTGTGTGTCCAGTGTGTGTGTGTCCAGCGTGTGTGTGTGTGTCCAGTGTGTGCGTCCAGTGTGTGTTTGTGTGTTTATGTGTGTCCAGTGTGTGTGAGTGTGTGTGTCCAGTGTGTGTGTTTGTCCAGTGTGTGTGAGTGCGTGTGTAAGTGTGTATGTGTGTGTGTCCAGTGTCTGTGTGTGTGTCCAGTGTGTGTGAGTGTGTGTGTCCAGTGTGTGTGTGTGTCTGTGTCCAGTGTGTGTGAGTGTGTGTGTCCAGTGTGTGTGTGTGTCCAGTGTGTGTGTGTGTGTCCTGTGTGTGTGTGTGTCAGGTGTGTGTGAGTGTGTGTGTCCAGTGTGTGTGTGTGTGTGTGTGTGTGTCCAGTGTGTGTGAGTGTGTGTGTCCAGTGTGTGTGTGTGTGTAGTGTGTGTGTGTCCTGTGTGTGTGTGTGTCAGGTGTGTGTGTGTGTCCAGTGTGTGTGTGTGTCAGGTGTGTGTGTGTCCAGTGTGAGTGTGTGTGTGTCGTGTGTGTGTGTGTCCAGTGTGTATGTGTGTGGGTCCAGTGTGAGTGTGTGTGTGTGTGTGTGTCCAGTGTGTGTGTGTCCAGTGTGTGTGTGTGTGTGTGTGTGTCCAGTGTGTGTGAGTGTGTGTGTCCAGTGTGTGTGTGTGTCCAGTGTGTGTGTGTGTCCTGTGTGTGTGTGTGTCAGGTGTGTGTGTGTCAGGTGTGTGTGTGTCCAGTGTGTGTGTGTCCAGCGTATGTGTGTGTCCAGTGTGTTTGTGTGTTTGTGTGTGTCCAGTGTGTGTGAGTGTGTGTGTCCAGTGTGTGTGTGTGTGTGTCCAGTGTGTGTGTGTGTGTGTGTGTGTGTATGTCTCCAGTGTGTGTGTCGTGTGTGTGTGTGTGTGTCAGGTGTGTGTGTGTGTCCAGTGTGTGTGTGTGTCCTGTGTGTGTGTGTGTCCTGTGTGTGTGTCAGGTGTTTGTGTCCAGTGTGTGTGAGTGTGTGTGTCCAGTGTGTGTGTGTGGGGGTCCAGTGTGAGTGTGTGTGTGTGTGTGTGTATAGTGTGTGTGTGTCCAGCACATGTGTGTGTGTCCAGTGTGTGTGTCCAATGTGTGTGTGTGTTTGTGTGTGTCCAGTATGTGTGAGTGTGTGTGTCCAGTGTGTGTGTGTGTGTGTGTACAGTGTGTGTGTGTGTCCTGTGTGTGTGTCAGGTGTGTGTGTCCAGTGTGTGTGTGTGTGTGTCCTGTGTGTGTGTCCTGTGTGTGTGTGTGTCCTGTGTGTGTCAGCTGTGTGTGTGTGTGTCCAGTGTGTGTGTATGTGTCCTGTGTGTGTGTCCTGTGTGTGTGTCAGGTGTGTGTGTGTGTGTCCAGTGTGTATGTGTGTGTCCTGTGTGTGTGTTCCCAGTTTGTGTATGTGTGTGTGTCCAGTGTGTATGAGTGTTTGTCCAGTGTGTGTGTATGTGTCCTGTGTGTGTGTGTGTGTGTGTCAGGTGTGTGTGTGTGTGTCAGGTGTGTGTGTGTCCAATGTGTGTATGTGTGTGTGTCCAGTGTGTATGAGTGTGTGACCTGTGTGTGTGTTTGTCCAGTGTGTGTGTGTGTGTGTGTGTCCAGTGTGTGTCCTCTGTGTGTGTGTGTGTGTGTGTCCAGTGTGTGTGTCCCCAGTGTGTGTGTGTCCAGTGTATGTGTGTGTGTCCAGTGTGTGTGTATGTCCAGAGTGTGTGTGTGTCCAGTGTGTGGGTGTGTTTGTCCAGTGTGTGTCCAGTGTGTGTGTGTTTGTGATCAGTGTGTGTGTGTCCTGTGTGTGTGTGTGTGTGTCCAGTGTGTGTTTGTCCGGTGTGTGTTCAGTGTGTTTGTTCAGTGTGTGTGTGTGTGTGTGTACAGTGTGTGTGTATCAAGTGTGTTTTTGTGTCCAGTGTGTGTGTGTTCAGTATGTGTGTGTCCAGTGTGTGTGTGTGTGTGTGTGTGTGTCCAGTGTTTGTGTGTGTCCAGTGTGTGTGTGTGTCCAGTGTGTGTGTGTGTCCAGTGTGTGTGTCCAGTGTGTCAGTGTGTGTGTGTGTGTCCAGGTGTGTGTGTGTGTGTGAATCTAGTGTGTGTGTGTGTGTGTGTCCATTGTGTCCAGTGTGTGTGTCCAGTGTTTGTGTGTTCAGTGTGTGTGTGTTCCCATTGTGTGTGTATGTGTGTGTGTGTCCAGTGTGTATGTGTGTGGGTCCAGTGTGAGTGTGTGTGTGTGTGTGTCCAGTGTGTGTGTGTCCAGCGTGTGTGTGTGTGTCCAGTGTGTGCGTCCAGTGTGTGTTTGTGTGTTTATGTGTGTCCAGTGTGTGTGAGTCTGTGTGTCCAGTGTGTGTGTGTGTGTGTCCAGTGTGTGTGAGTGTGTGTGTAAGTGTGTATGTGTGTGAGTCCAGTGTCTGTGTGTGTGTCCAGTGTGTGTGAGTGTGTGTGTCCAGTGTGTGTGTGTGTGTGTGTCCAGTGTGTGTGAGTGTCTGTGTCCAGTGTGTGTGTGTGTGTGTGTGTGTGTCCAGTGTGTGTGAGTGTGTTTGTTCAGTGTGTGTGTGTGTCCAGTGTGTGTGTGTGTCCTGTGTGTGTGTGTGTCAGGTGTGTGTGTGTGTCCAGTGTGTGTGTGTGTCAGGTGTGTGTGTGTCCAGTGTGAGTGTGTGTGTGTCGTATGTGTGTGTGTCCAGTGTGTATGTGTGTGGGTCCAGTGTGAGTGTGTGTGTGTGTGTGTGTCCAGTGTGTGTGTGTCCAGTGTGTGTGTGTGTGTGTGTGTGTCCAGTGTGTGTGAGTGTGTGTGTCCAGTGTGTGTGTGTGTCCAGTGTGTGTGTGTGTCCTGTGTGTGTGTGTGTCAGGTGTGTGTGTGTGTCCAGTGTGTGTGTGTGTCAGGTGTGTGTGTGTCCAGTGTGTGTGTGTCCAGCGTAAGTGTGTTTCCAGTGTGTTTGTGTGTTTGTGTGAGTCCAGTGTGTGTAAGTGTGTGTGTCCAGTGTGTGTGTGTGTGTGTGTGTGTCCAGTGTGTGTGTGTGTGTGTATGTGTCCAGTGTGTGTGTCCTGTGTGTGTGTGTGTCAGGTGTGTGTGTGTGTCCAGTGTGTGTGTGTGTCCTGTGTGTGTGTGTGTCCTGTGTGTGTGTCAGGTGTTTGTGTCCATTGTGTGTGAGTGTGTGTGTCCAGTGTGTGTGTGTGTGGGTCCAGTGTGAGTGTGTGTGTGTGTGTGTGTATAGTGTGTGTGTGTCCAGCATATGTGTGTGTGTCCAATGTGTGTGTCCAATGTGTGTGTGTGTTTGTGTGTGTCCACTATGTGTGAGTGTGTGTGTCCAGTGTGTGTGTGTGTGTGTGTGTCCAGTGTGTGTGTGTGTCCTGTGTGTGTGTGTGTGTCAGGTGTGTGTGTGTGTGTGTGTACAGTGTGTGTGTGTGTGTCCTGTGTGTGTGTCAGGTGTGTGTGTCCAGTGTGTGTGTGTGTGTGTCCTGTGTGTGTGTCCTGTGTGTGTGTGTGTGTGTGTGTGTGTGTGTGTGTCAGCTGTGTGTGTGTGTGTCCAGTGTGTGTGTATGTGTCCTGTGTGTGTGTCCTGTGTGTGTGTCAGGTGTGTGTATGTGTCCAGTGTGTATGTGTGTGTCCTGTGTGTGTGTTTCCAGTTTGTGTATGTGTGTGTGTCCAGTGTGTATGAGTGTTTGTCCAGTGTGTGTGTATGTGTCCTGTGTGTGTGTGTGTGTGTCAGGTGTGTGTGTGTGTGTCAGGTGTGTGTGTGTCCAGTGTGTGTATGTGCGTGTGTCCAGTGTGTGTGTATGTCCAGAGTGTGTGTGTGTCCAGTGTGTGTGTGTGTTTGTCCAGTGTGTGTCCAGTGTGTGTGTGTGTGTGATCAGTGTGTGTGTGTCCTGTGTGTGTGTGTGTGTGTGTGTCCAGTGTGTGTTTGTCCGGTGTGTGTTCAGTGTGTTTGTTCAGTGTGTGTTTGTGTGTGTGTACAGTGTGTGTGTATCAAGTGTGTTTTTGTGTCCAGTGTGTGTGTGTTCAGTATGTGTGTGTCCAGTGTGTGTGTGTGTGTGTGTGTGTGTGTGTCCAGTGTTTGTGTGTGTCCAGTGTGTGTGTGTGTCCAGTGTGTGTGTGTGTCCAGTGTGTGTGTCCAGTGTGTCAGTGTGTGTGTGTGTGTCCAGTGTGTGTGTGTGTTTGTGTGAATCTAGTGTGTGTGTGTGTGTGTGTCCAGTGTGTCCAGTGTGTGTGTCCAGTGTTTGTGTGTTCAGTGTGTGTGTGTTCCCATTGTGTGTGTGTGTGTGTGTGTGTGTCAGTGTTACCATGGTTATTATTTACAGGGACACTGAGGAGTCAACATCCCAAACCCTAAACCCTGGATAGAGGGGCTCAGTGAATGTGGAGTGGAATGTGTTCAGGTGGGTCAGTGTGTCAGAGGAGACTCTGTAGAAGGACAGAGTGCCGGCTGGCCAGTCCAGATACACTCCTACTCTGTGGGAGCTGGAGGAGGGGACGTATATTCCAGTGAACTTATTATTGTGACAGGCAGAGTAACTGTTGTAAGAGCAGAACAGACTCCAGGACTTGTCATTGTATCCAATCCCACAGTCAATACCCCCTCCTCTCCTGCTGATTCCTTTATATGCTACTCCTATAACAGCCCCACTCCCACTCCTCTCTACCTCCCAGTAACAGCGCCCAGTCAGACCCTCTCTACACAGCACCTGTCCCCAGACCTCAAATCTCTCTGGGTGATCAGGATACGGCTGCTCCTCTTCCCTACATGTCACCTTTCTGTTCTCCTCAGACAGAGAGAGGAGTCTGTTTACTGTGTTTAGGTCCAGTGTGAGATCACAGACATCTGATGGATGAAACCAGACACAATATTAGAAATCATCATCATTCACATTAGAATGTTAACTCACTTTTCACTAATTCATTTAATGTAGATGTTTCTAGGTATCAAAAGGAGAAGTTAAGGTAACTTGAGACTTGTTGAATGATCATATGTTATACTGTATGGTAATATAAAACACACTTATTCCCATTAATTACACATACACACATCCTGAACAAACACAAACACACACACTGGACACATATACACATCCTGAATACACACACACACACACACTTACACTGATCACACACAAACACATCCTTAACACACACAGGAACATGTCACACACAGACACAGACACACACACATTGTCAAAGCAACTCTTTGTAAACTTTGGTGTCCCTGATTTGTGCTTCTGTAGAACTACAGCTGATATTTAATATGACCAAGTAAGTAATGATGGTGGTCTTTGACTTTGACTTCACTTGAATTAAGACTTATTCTTAGTCATATTCTTCACAGCAGTCAACACTCACATTTTCTATGTCCAGGTTTCATTCTGTTCTCTCCACCATGTTCCACACTGTAGCGGTAAGCAGAAGAACAGACAGTCATTGAGGGATACACCTGAACTCACACACACACACTGGACACACACACTGTATACACACACACTGGACACAGTGTGTGTGTCCAGTGTGTGTCCAGTGTGTGTGTGTGTGTGTGTGTGTGTGTCTGTCCAGTGTGTGTGTGTGTGTCCAGTATGTGTGTGTGTGTGTCCAGTGTGTGTGTGTGTGTTTGTCCAGTGTGTGTGTTTTTCCAGTGTGTGTGTGTGTGTGTGTGTGTGTGTGTGTTTCCAGTGTGTGTGTGTGTGTCCATTGTGTGTGTGTGTGTGTCTAGTGTGTGTGTGTTTGTCCAGTGTGTGTGTGTGTGTCCAGTGTGTGTGTGTGTCCAGTGTTTGTGTGTGTGTGTGTCCATTGTGTGTGAGTGTGTGTGTGTGTGTGTGTGTCCAGTGTGAGTAAGTCTGTGTGTTTGTGTGTGTCCAGTGTGTGTCCAGTGTGTGTTTGTGTGTGTGTGTGTCCTTTGTGTGTATGTGTTCGTGTGTGTGTCCAGTGTGTGTTTGTATTTGTGTGTGTGTCCGGTGTGTGTCCAGTATGTGTGTGTGTGTGTGTGTGTGTGTGTGTGTACAGTGTGTGTGTATGCGTGTGTGTCCAGTGTGTGTGTGTATGCGTGTGTGTCCAGTGTGTGTGTGTATGCGTGTGTGTCCAGTGTGTGTGTGTGTCTAGTGTGTGTGTGTGTCCAGTGTGTGTGTGTGTGTGTGTGTCCAGTGTGTGTGCGTCCTTTGTGTGTGTGTCCTTTGTGTGTGTACTGGTGGACACACACACACACACAGGACACACACAGGACACACACACACTGGACACACACACACACACACACACACACACACACACACACAAACACACACAGTCTTTATATAACTTAGTCCAAGTGGTGGTCAGAATGTTTGTCTTAACTAGCCTGATAACTCCAACATGTCTGATATGAACATTGACATAAACCCTCTACATACTTGAGTTTCTCCAGTCTGCAGTGTGGATCCTCCAGTCCAGCAGAGAGCAGTCTGACTCCTGAGTCTCCTGGGTGATTGTAGCTCAGGTCCAGCTCTCTCAGGTGTGAGGGGTTTGACTTCAGAGCTGAGACCAGAGAAGCACAGCCTTCCTCTGTGACTAGACAGCCTGACAGCCTGCAAAGAGTCAAATCATAATAAAACCACACTGCTATTCTTTGGTGGTCAAAATAGTGGCAGTATATTTTTTCAACATATTCAGATATATCAGTGTCCTGAAACCTGCCATATCTATTCATAAATTAATGTATCATTATTAGAAATGACAAATTATCAAAGTATTACTTGTAGATAGAAAAATGCATATTACAAATATTTGAGTAGACTGACCAGAGCAGTTTAAAAAGCAGTATCAGTCAAAAGACAGACAGTGAGGTATCAGATTTAGATTGTATTGAGTATACAGTCCACACTATATCTATTTTGACAGTGAAAATTACATTTTAAATGTGGCTCTATACTCCAGCATTTTGGATTTGAGATCAAATGTTTCATATGAGGTGACAGTATATAATGTCACCTTTTATTTGAGGGTATTTTCATACATATCTGTTTCAACGTTTAGAAATGAAAGCACTTTATGTATCTAGTCCCCCTATTTGACGAAGTCATAAGTATTCTAACTAATTCACTTATAGTGTATTAAAGTAGTCAAAAGTTGAGTATTTGGTCCCAAACTCGTTGGTTGCATTTGCAGTTTGTTTTGGTTGTGTTTTGGGATATGTTTTGTCCAATAGTAACTGAATGGTGGATGATGACTGGAGTAATTTTCTGTCTAAGTGAGTAGATAACATGTTTCTAAACACTACTAACTGAATCCTGATGACGCTATGATTAAGAAAAATCATGAATGAATCATGAATAATAATGAGTGAGAAAGTTACAGAGGCTATAACAAAACATGCTAACCTCTCACCATTAACATCAAATAAAAGGTGACATTCTGTACTGTCGCCTAATATGAAACATTATATCTCAAATCCAAAATGCTGGAGCATAGCACCAAATGTAAAACTGTAAGCTTCACTGTCCAAACACATATGGTGTGGACTATGTGTGCCTGGTAAACACATGTGGATCTGGTGAACAGTTATCACTTGTTGACCAACTACAGGAATACTGACCTCAGAGTCTCCAGTTTACAGTGGGGATTCCCCAGTCCAGCAGAGAGCAGCTTCACTCCTGAATCCTTCAGGTCATTGTTACTCAGATCCAGCTCTCTCAGGTGTGAGGGGTTTGACTTCAGAGCTGAGACCAGAGAAGCACATCCTTCCTCTGTGACTAGACAGCCTGACAGCCTGCAAAGAGTCAAATCATATTAAAACCACACTGCAATTCTTTGGTGGTGAAAATAGTGGCAGTATATATTTTCTACATATTCAGATATATCAGTGTCCTGAAACCTGCCATATATATTCATAAATTAATGTATCATTATTAGAAATGACAAATTATCAAAGTTTTGCTTGTAGAGAGACAAATATAGAAGTACAAATACAGTGGTGTGAAAAAGTGTTTGCCCCCTTCCTGATTTGTTATTTGTTTGCATGTTTGTCACACTTAAATGTTTCAGATCATCAAACAAATGTAAATATTAGTCAAAGATAAAATGCAGTTTTGAAATGAAGGTTGTTATTATTAAGGGAAAACAAAATCCAAACCTACATGGCCCTGTGTGAAAAAGTGTTTGCCCCCCCTGTTATAACACAACTCAACTGTGGTTTATCACACCTGTGTTCAATTCCTCTAGCCACACCCAGGCCTGATTACTGCCACACCTGTTCTCAATCAAGGAATCACTTAAATAGGACCTGCCTGACAAAGTTAAGTAGACCAAAAGATCCTCAAAAGCTAGACATCATGCCGAGATCCAAAGAAATTCAGGAACAAATGAGAAAGAAAGTAATTGAGATCCATCAGTCTGGAAAAGGTTATAAAGCCATTTCTAAAGCTTTGGGACTCCAGCGAACCACAGTGAGAGCCATTATCCACAAATGGCGAAAACATGGAACAGTGGTGAACCTTTCCAGGAGTGACCAGCCGACCAAAATGACCCCAAGAGCGTAGCGACGACTCATCCAAGAGATCACAAAAGACCCCACAACAACATACAAAGAGCTGCAGGCCTCACTTACTCAGTTAAAGTCAGTGTTCATGACTCCACCATAAGAAAGAGACTGGGCAAAAATGGCCTGCATGGCAGAGTTCCAAGAGGAAAACCACTGCTGAGCAAAAAAAACATTAAGGCTCGCCTCGTTTTTGCCAGAAAACATCTTGATGATCCCCAAGAGCTTTGGGAAAATACTCTGTGGACTGACGAGACAAAAGTTGAACTTTTTGGAAGGTGTGTGTCCCATTACATCTGGCATAAAAGTAACACCGCATTTCAGAAAAAGAACATCATACCAACAGTAAAATATGGTGGTGGTAGTGTGATGGTCTGGGCCTGTTTTGCTGCTTCAGGACCTGGAAGACTTGCTGTGATAAATGGAACCATGAATTCTGCTGTCTACCAAAAAATCCTGAAGGAGAATGTCCGGCCATCTGTTCGTGACCTCAAGCTGAAGCAAACTTGGATTCTGCAGCAGGACAATGATCCAAAACACACCAGCAAGTTCACCTCTGAATGGCTGAAGGAAAACAAAATGAAGACTTTGGAGTGGCCTAGTCAAAGTCCTGACCTGAATCCTATTGAGATGCTGTGACATGACCTTAAAAAGGCAGTTCATGCTCGAAAACCCTCCAATGTGGCTGAATTACAACAATTCTGCAAAGATGAGTGGGCCAAAATTCCTCCACAGCGCTGTAAAAACTTCATTGGAATTCAAATGTTTGATTGCAGTTGTTGCTGCTAAGGGTGGCCCAACCAGATATTAGGTTGTAGGGGGCAATCACTTTTTCACACAGGGCCATGTGGGTTTGGATTTTGTTTTCCCTTAATAATAACAACCTTCATTTCAAAACTGCATTTTGTGTTTACTTGTGTTATCTTTGACTAATATTTAAATTTGTTTGATGATCTGAAACATTTAAGTGTGACAAACATGCAAACAAATAAGAAATCAGAAAGGGGGCAAACACTTTTTCACACCAATGTAAAACTGAAAGCTTCACTGTCCAAACACATATGGTGTGGACTATGTGTGCCTGGTAAACACATGTGGATCTGGTGAACAGTTATCACTTGTTGACCAACTACAGGAATACTGACCTCAGAGTCTCCAGTTTACAGTGGGGATTCACCAGTCCAGCAGAGAGCAGCTTCACTCCTGAATCCTTCAGGTCATTGTTACTCAGATCCAGCTCTCTCAGGTGTGAGGGGTTTGACTTCAGAGCTGAGACCAGAGAAGCACAGCCTTTCTCTGTGACTAGACAGCCTGACAGCCTGACAAAGAGATCATCATGATATCACAAACACACTGTTAATTTAACACCAGTAGTGTAGAAGGACAATGGCAGATGCATTTGGTTTATTCTCTTAAACAACACATAGATTCATCTTCCGTCTCCTAGAATTGCATGGTCATATTGTTATACTAATATGAACATCAATGCATTGATTCAGTACGTTTTTCAATGTAATATGATATATTATATACATATTATAATACATATATTTCTCTGAACATTTCTTCCTGATGATTAGTACTTAAATGTCATGTTATGTACTCACAGAGCAGCTCTGGAGGCTTTGACCACTGGCAGCAGCCTCAGAAGACCTTCCTCTGATCTGGAGTATTTCTTCAGGTCAAACACATCAAGCTCATTTTCAGATGTCAGCAACACAAAGACCAGAGCTGACCACTGTGCAGGTGACAGTTCTTCTTCTGAGAGACTTCCTGATCTCAGGTAGCGTTGGATCTCCTCCACTAGAGAATGGTCATTCAGTTCATTCAGACAGTGAAACAGATTGATACACCTCTCTGGAGAGGGATTCTCCCTGATCTTCTCCTTGATGTACTTGACTGTTTCTTCATGGCTCTGTGAGCTGCTTCTTGTCTTTGTCAGTAGACCTCGTAAGTGCTTCTGATTGGACTCCAGTGAGAGGCCCAGAAGGAACAGGAGGAAAAGGTCCAGGTTTCCTGTCTCACTTTGTAAGGCTTTAACTACAGCACTCTTGTAGACAGTAACTTTACGCTTGTGTCTGATTCTCACAGAAAAGTTCCTGGACGTTGATTGAGGTTTGGCCATTAGATTCTCATTGTTGTTGATGAATGAGAGGAACACATATACAGCAGCCAGAAACTCCTGAATGCTCAGATGCACGAAGCAGTACACCTTGTCCTGGTACAGCCCACATTCCTCTTTAAAGAGCTGTGTGCACAATCCTGAGTACACTGAGGCTTCATTGACATCAATGCCAGCCTCTTTCAGGTCTTCTTCATAGAAAATCAGATTGCCATTCACAAGCTGTTGAAAAGCCAGTTTTCCCAGTGACAGAATGCTCTCTTTATTCCAGTGTGGATCTGTCTCTTCTTTCCCAAGATATTTTTCATTCTTCTGTTTGGTATGAAACTCCACAAGGTGTATGAACATCTCAGTCAGGGTCTTGGGCATCTCTTCTCTCTTATGTTTCAGCATGTGTTCAAGGACTATTGCAGAAATCCAACAGAAGACTGGAATGTGGCACATGATGTGGAGGCTCCTTGATGTCTTTATGTGTGAGATGATTCTGTTGGCCAGGTCCTGATCACTGAATCTCTTCCTGAAGTACTCCTCCTTCTCTGGGTCATTGAACCCTCGTACCTCTGTCACCTGGTCAACACACCCTGAAGGGATCTTATTGGCTGCTGCAGGTCGGGTAGTTATCCAGAGGAGAGCAGAGGGAAGCAGATTTCCCTTGATGAGATTTGTCAGCAGAACATCCACTGAGGTTGACTTTGTGACGTCACAACAGATCTTGTTCTTCTGGAAGTCTAGGGGCAGTCGGCACTCATCCAGACCATCAAAGATGAACAGAACTTTGTACTTGTCATAGTTGGAGATTGTTGATTCTTTGGTTTCCATTGAGAAGTGATTGAGAAGTTCAATCAAAGTGTGTTTTTCCTTTTTCATCAAATTCAGCTCCCGAAAAGGGAATGAAAATACAAATTGGACATCCTGATTTGCTTTTCCTTCAGCCCAGTCTAGAATGAACTTCTGCACAGAGACTGTTTTTCCAATGCCAGCGACTCCCTTTGTCAGCACAGTTCTGATAAGTTTGTCTTGTCCAGTTAAGGGTTTGAATATGTCGTTACATTTGACTGCAGTCTCTGGTCTTGCTTGTTTCCTGGTTGTTGTCTCAATCTGTCTCAGCTCATGTTCATTATTGACCTCTCCTGATCCACCCTCTGTGATGTAGAGCTCTGTGTAGATCTTATTGAGAAGTGTTGGGTTTCCTTGTTTAGCGATCCCCTCAAATACACACTGAAACTTCCTCTTTAGATTAGATTTGAGTTCACGTTGAAGAATCACAGCACGCTCATCTGAATCTAGAAATAACACAGAGGATATTAATATTACGTCTGTTTTAATGCCTACAGTATTCTAGGACTGTTATAACATTTTAAATTATAATACTTTATTCTCTTAACTGACTGTATAAATGTTTTCATAATTCATTACAGACTGGTGTGACTGATTATAGTATTATTGTCTCTCTCTCTCTCTCTCTCTCTCTCTCTCTCTCTCTCTCTCTCTCTCTCTCTCTCTCTCTCTCTCTCTCTCTCTCTCTCTCTCTCTCTCTCTCTCCTCCTTGATGAGGTCACTAGGTGTTGTGTTAAGGCTGCTACAATATCATTTAGTTACACAGCTATTTTAGCTGTACTTTAGCTACAGCTTTTAAATGTTCTAAAACAGCATTCAACATGAGGCAGACAGCTCTTACTTTTCTCCAGTGTGTCAGCAAGCTCCTTCTGGTTCATTTTCCTCAGGACGTGCAGTGTGATCTTCAGAGCCCCCTCTCTGGCACTGCTCTCCTGCTTCTCATCTTCAGCATCCACCACTTCCTTATCCTGCTTCTGACTCTCAAAGCCTTCTGGGAGTTCTGGACTAAGAATCCTCTTGAACATCTTCAGCTCGTTCTTCACAAATGTCATAATATTGTCTTCAAGCAACTGAAATGAATCAAGTCAATAAGTTAAGCAAGAGACTAAATGCTTTCTCATTAACACATGAATGAATGATTGACAGAACAACTTTACTTGAGGTAAACAAAAACAAATGTACATAACAGGACCACATACACTGAATATGGAGGCCAGGTCTGTTTGATGACTCTGGGAAGACTGACCACTGAGAATCTCTGACTCTGATCTCTCCTGTTGGTTTCTGGGGACAAAACATGAGATTACATCTCCACACCCAGGGAGTGCACACACACACACACACACACACACACACACACACACACACACACACACACACACACACACACACACACACACACACATGTGAGGGAATGTTGTGTTTGTGTAATATTGTTTCAGGACTATGAAAATGGAAAAAAGGATTGGCCTATGGATTATGAAAACAACCAAAATATATGGGAAAATGGGAGAGGAGAAATGACTAGAGACAGTGTTGTTTAACTCACTGACCATGACCCATGAGTTCTTCTTACCTTTGTTCAGTAGAAAAGTCTCCCTCTCTGAAGTATATAGGAAAGTCCATAGACCAGTCACTCTTCATGGACACACAGCTGGGTACAGGGGAGGCTGGTCTCTCCTGCTTGATTGGGCTTCAACACAACAGAGACAAACATTACATCTCTCATCTACTCTGAGCTCAGATGGGGAAACATAAGAAGAGTTTCATTCCAAAACGCTATATATCAATTTTCAGAAATGTTGGTGAATTAGATTTTATTGTTTAAAGAAATTATGAAAGAGATTGGTGTATTTTTTCACTATCTAATCATGGCATGGGGTTGTTCAATGACAGACATGTATTTGTTTAAAATCTATAACTTGATGGTTTATTTCAGAGAGACAAATAATCATGTTTGTTTGCAAAATGCTATATATATCTGCCTCACTCACAGAGAAATAAGTAGTACTACTAGGTTTTACACAGTATTAATATATATCTGGCTCACTCTCAGAGAAATAAGTAGTATTGCTAGGTTTTACACAGTATTAATATATATCTGCCTCACTCTCAGAGAAATAAGTAGTACTGCTAGGTTTTTACACAGTATTAATATATATCTGCCTCACTCTCAGAGAAATAAGTAGTACTGCTAGGTTTTTACACAGTTTTAATATATATCTGCCTCACTCTCAGAGAAATAAGTAGTACTGCTAGGTTTTACACAGTAATAATATATCTGCCTCACTCTCAGAGAAATAAGTAGTACTGCTAGGTTTTACACAGTAATAATATATATCCGTCTCACTCTCAGAGAAATAAGTAGTACTGCTAGGTTTTACACAGTATTAATATATATCTGCCTCACTCTCAGAGAAATAAGTAGTACTGCTAGGTTTTACACAGTATTAATATATATCTGCCTCACTCTCAGAGAAATAAGTAGTACTGCTAGGTTTTACACAGTATTAATATATATCTGCCTCATTCTCAGAGAAATAAGTAGTACTGCTAGGTTTTACAGAGTAATAATATATATCTGCCTCACTCTCAGAGAAATAAGTAGTTCTGCTAGGTTTTACACAGTAATAATATATCTGCCTCACTCTCAGAGAAATAAGTAGTACTGCTAGGTTTTACACAGTAATAATATATCTGCCTCACTCTCAGAGAAATAAGTAGTACTGCTAGGTTTTACACAGTAATAATATATATCTGTCTCACTCTCAGAGAAATAAGTAGTACTGCTAGGTTTTACACAGTAATAATATATCTACCTCACTCTCAGAGAAATAAGTAGTACTGCTAGGTTTTACACAGTCAAATGTGGCCGACCGGCTCGATTCGATCTTATGTAGCAAAATTTGAAATTGTGTTTTTTTACATTGGATAAAAGTAGAGACTCAGCTAGAAAAAGGTATATCATACACTACAGTTGAGGAACAATGGGAAAGTAATTCTGCTTTGAAAGATGATAAACTTGTAACCTCACTTTTGAGAAAATGGCCTTTGAATGTTTTGGTTCACCTACTGGAGAGCTCTTCTTTATCTACAGTGGTGTTACTTTGGCAGATAATGTCACCCATCTAAATAGTATATATATATAGTTAACTAAATGTATGGTGTTTTTGGTTCATGTCAGTTTCATTGTTTGTTATGCTATAAATTGTTATTTTATGGTTGTAAGTGGTAAAATGAACTAGAAAATGTCATATTTTGAAATCTGAGTAATTACTACTTTAGTAAGGATATACTTTATTCAGTAGTACTGCAGTTGCTAAATAATTCCAATAGATGGCAGCATAAGACCATGAATGACATTTCAGAAGGTTAGTTTAGTTTTCTCCCTGGATACACCACCACTCCCCCTCACAGGAAAACTCCTGCACACGCTTTTTACTGTCCCTTTCCACACTGCTAACGCAAGAGGAACGACTGAAAAAGCATTTAATAGATTACTGTGAAATAATATAATGATGATTCATGTTTATTATTAGCTGTTTTTATGCTCATGTTTTGAAATTATACTTGATTACTATAACGATTATCAATAAGCCTGAACATTAGTTTAGTCACCTCTGGTCGAGAAAAAAACTTATTTTCCTAGTACATTCATTGTCAGATTCATCAACCAGCAGCGAGCACTCTGCCTTCTAGCACAAGCGAGGGGCATGTTGAGGTACATTTGCTAACCGCGAGGGTTGCATGATGTAATTTATTGGCCGGCTGGAAGACGCACTCTTGTCTTTTCTATTCCGAGGTTGTTTACTCCCAATATTTTATAATGCATGTATACTAGGGTTGAGGTTAGCGCATCTGACTAGTGATTATTTACCCGGGGTTCAACACCTGCTATAGTTACTATTTAATTGCTCTTCCAAAAGCAACACAGGACAAATACGAGATATATAGCTAACTAAAGTAATGAGTGACCATTTTAGAAAGTCATGGGACATTTAGTATTTGGTTGCATGCTATTTTATGTCAATCATATTGCTGCTTGTAGCCTATAACTGATGCTTCGTTGTCTTATGTTGCCATCTATTGGAAATATTTAGCAAATCAAAGTTATTAATTCACGTACAGACATTGTTGAGGCAGCTGAGAATAAAAACGAATGTGGCTTGTTTATCAAGCATTCTGCCTTCCAATAATACATATCATGAAATAACTAATAACAAACAAAAAAACAGCAAACGCCAAGACAGGTTTTGATTAACAAAATTGTTAATGGCCAGCAGCCATTTAGAAACAACAAATCGTCAAAGAAAAATTGTTAATGGCCAGCAGCCATTTAGAAACAACAAATCGTCAAAGAAAAATTGTTATTTCTTAATTTAAAAATGTATTCTGGCTGTTTAAATTGACCACATCTTGAAAAAGAGGATAGGACATATGTTTTGTTTAGGTTGTACACCTTTTTCTGAAAACACATATGGTTAAAAAGGTCGCTGGTTCTAATCCCTGAGCCGACTAGTTGAAAAATCTGTCGATGTGCCCTTGAGCAAGGCACTTAACCCTAATTGCTCCTGTAAATTGCTCTGGATAAGAGGGTCTGCTAAATGACTAAAATGTAACAGTGAGCGCGCTCACCAAGTAGCCGTAACCTTGTTAATAATAAGTTACCTGAGGTAAACCTACAGGGTTAACGCTCACCAAGTAGCCGTAACCTTGTTAATAATCAGTTACCTGAGGTAAACCTACAGGGTTAACGCTCACCAAGTAGCTGTAACCTTGTTAATAATCAGTTACCTGAGGTAAACCTACAGGGTTAACGCTCACCAAGTAGCTGTAACCTTGTTAATAATCAGTTACCTGAGGTAAACCTACAGGGTTAACGCTCACCAAGTAGCTGTAACCTTGTTAATAATAAGTTACCTGAGGTAAACCTACAGGGTTAATGCTCACCAAGTAGCCGTAACCTTGGTAATAATAAGTTACCTGAGGTAAACCTACAGGGTTAACGCTCACCAAGTAGCTGTAACCTTGTTAATAATAAGTTACCTGAGGTAAACCTACAGGGTTAACGCTCACCAAGTAGCTGTAACCTTGGTAATAATAAGTTAGCTGAGGTAAACCTACAGGGTTAACGCAGGCAGGTCTCATTGATAACAATAGTGAAGCTGGCATTGTGACGCAGAACAATGGGCTGGGAATAGAACGTTCTGAAGGCGAGTCGGTGTCACGGAGCTCAATATAACTAATAGGAGCTGGCAGGGTGAAAAATGACCAAACACAAGGCCTGTTTTTTCGCGATTACTTCATAACCAGGGACAGAAGGTAATATTATGAAACTTGGCTCAATGGCGGATGCAATGAACTAATTTTATCAGAAATAAACTTTGTAAAAAATGTAACTTGAGGCGCCCCGAAAATAATATTCAAAAAGTTCAGTCCTTGGACACAGAGGGGTTAAACACTAAAGTTACCGTCCATCTAGTGAAGAGAGGAGAACCGGACAGAGGGATGGTAGGCCAGCATCCGTCAACGAGAGAGGGAGAAGCCCTCCACGGTATTTAACAGGTGGAAGAAACAACCCGGGAGCTCCATCGGTCCACAAGAAATGCAGGCAGCCGGTGATGATGTAGTGGTAGCTAGGATAACTAGGATGCTGCTGGTAGAGTAGCTAGCTTAGCTAGCTGTACCGACTAGCTTGGCTAGCTAGCAGGTCGTTCGTCTGTCCCTCGAGGATGATGACGAATCCGGTGAACCACAAGATGAAACAAGAATAGCGAGTGAAAAGGATCTGTCTACACTCACACTGTCACTGACCATTACGCAAAAAAGCTAATTGAACAATAAACTTCGGTGTCTCAACACTGTAATGAACTCTGTCGTTGTTCCCCAACATCACCTCAGACCACTCTGCGCGTAACTGGACAATATGCTTGGCGCCAAACCGTACGTGGACGCGGACAGTTCTGTACGTGGACGCGGACAGTTCCAGAACGCGGATATGAGCAGTGCCACACAATAAACTAAACCCAGTCTTTACAGTGGCTTACATTAGTAATATTAATTTATTTATTTGTATATGTAAAACAAATATTATACGTTTTTTTATAACAATATTTTGAGATTTACATTTTTACATTTAGCAGACGCTCTTATCCAGAGCGACTTACATGAGCAATTAGGGTTAAGTGCCTTGCTCAAGGGCACATCGGCAGATTTTTCACCTAGTCGGCTTGGGGATTAGAACCAGCAACCTTTCAATTACTGGCACAACGCTCTTAACCACTAAGCTACCTGCCACCCCTGGGCCCATATCCACAAAGTGTCTCTGAGTAGAAAATTGGTTGTGAATAAAGACATTGTACACATACGGGTTTAATTTAAAGCAATGCATGTAGCCTCTAGTCCCACCTAGTCGGCAGATATTTAGGACACCTCATGAGCTGTCCTAACCAGTTAAGAATTAACAGCAGGTGTCTTGATAATACTATAGAATAATGCAGCGAGTCAGTGGTTCCTGCGCCACATGTAATTGCAGTAGTTAAAAATAATATTTTTATACTTCTATATGATCAATCCATAAATAATATAGACCTACATGCAACCGTATGTCTTGTGCTTTTGGCAATGATTTATGTATAATAATTATGTATAAGTGATACCATGTATGTCTGCATAGCATGTTGTCTTCATTTTGGCAGATTAACTCATGCTTATTTCGAAAGATTAACTCAGGTTTTCGCCCAGCGGCGAAGGAGTTGGAGCTGTGGCAGGAGTTGGACCCATGGCAGAAAGGTGGCTGGTTCGAATCCCGGGCCGGGCACTGGAAAAAAACAGGCGGGCTTGATCTGACCACTGGAAGGCTGCTGGGTTCACATCCTCAAAACATTCACCTTTCGTTGATCAGAACTCTAGAGGTTTTCTTCACTGAACCCCAAAATATATATAACTTCTAGTGGTTCCATATATTAAGGAAGCGATAGAAGCCTTTTTGGTTCTATAAGGAACATTCTTTTCTAAGAGTGTAATAAACACGTTTTTCTTTTGATTATTTAATTACCTACATCATGTTATTTCAAGTTATCCCTTTGGAGCGCAACATCACGTTATTAAAAAAGAATCCTAAATTGGCCATGGCTATAAATTGGGCAATTGAAGGCATCTAGGGCGAAATATGTGTTCGATGAAAATGAACATTGTATGCAAAGTTGTAGGCAACATTATTGACAAGGGACCCTGAAGCCTACGATGCCAAAGCTATTTATAGTTGTTAAACGGGTGGGAAGAGTGTGTTGGTATAACGGTAATATTGTCAAAATTCCGCTTGTAACAACCATCAGAATTGGTTAAAGAAATATGCATTCCATTATATTAGGCAATAATGAACAGTAGGTAAAGTGGTTGTGTCGTATTAAAATTCTATCAAATGTCTTCCATTGCAACGAGTCCAGTCAGGGTGCTGCAGAACCCCTGCAGTACCTCCACTGACCCCGGATTGAGAACTCCTGATTTAGCAGATGCTCTTATCCAGAGTGATTTACAGTAAGTGCATTCATCTTAAGATAGCTATTTATTTTGGAAATAAATGTAAATAAAATTGTAATCTCACCTCTTAGCTTTGGTGTCATGTCCCCCAGAGAGACTCATTTTAGAGGCAGGGCCCCCCTCCTCTCTCTCCCCAGAGAGACTCATTTTAGAGGCAGGGCCCCCCTTCTCTCTCTCCCCAGAGAGACTCATTTTAGAGGCAGGGCCCCCCTCCTCTCTCTCCCCAGAGAGACTCATTTTAGACCACTGACCCCTAAACAGAGACGCAGCATGTTGGTTGTGGTGAACACAGTGACAACTAATTCTAGAATGTCCATTGTTCTCTTTTATTCATGATCTCTTAGAAATAAAACATTTACTAACAGACATATCGAAACAGTCAGGCTATTTAATGCAATCAGATGAACATCTTTTAGAAATCTAAAATCTATTAATTTAAAATCTGAGATCAGTAACGCTTTGAACACACCGACTGCGTCTTAGAATTTTGGTACACCAGAAGTACATTCATTTCCAATGGAACGCTGTGTTTGCCTTTCAGCATTGCATTGCAGAGGCAGTTGCAGTGCGTTCTGTGTGGTGCATAAATTGGATTAATCGAAAGTATGCGTCAAACTTTATCCTTAAACGGGTTGACAGAAATGGTAGCAGAAGGTGAATGTTTAACTTTTGCTGCACAAAGCGTAATATTGAAGGTACCCAGAAGAAATAATTTCTGATGAAAAAACGAATGTAAAAAATTGTCGACAAACTCACCTCTTAGTTTTGGTGTCAGGTTCCCCAGATAGACTCATTTTAGAGGCAGGGCCCCCCTCCTCTCTCTCCCCAGAGAGACTCATTTTAGAGGCAGGGCCCCCCTCCTCTCTCTCCCCAGAGAGACTCATTTTAGAGGCAGGGCCCCCCTCCTCTCTCTCCCCAGACAGACTCATTTTAGAGGCAGGGCCCCCCTCCTCTCTCTCCCCAGACAGACTCATTTTAGAGGCAGGGCCCCCCTCCTCTCTCTCCCCAGATAGACTCATTTTAGACCACTGACCCCTAAACAGAGATCCAGCATGTTGGTTGCGGTTAACACAGTGACAACACATTATTGAATGTAATTTGTTCTATTTTATTCGTTATCTCTTAGAAATAAAAAATTTACTAACAGACACATCCAAACAGTCAGGTAATTTAATGCAATCACATGAACATGTAATTATGACTGATATTTTCCCCCTCATCTCCATGTTTAGTGTCAATAATAATAATAATAATAATAATAATAATAATAATAATAATAATAATAATAATAACAATAATATAATGTGTCACTGTTTGTTAAGGCCGGGGTTACCATATACGTTTTTGCTCCGTGACCCACCAACTGAGGTGTTTTTTGAGTCGCGACCCACCGTAATGGTTGAACGATAAAACAAACATACACAGACCAAAGAATAAGTAAAAAGTATTATCTTGGCAGGGAACAGAAAATTGTGCAGTTTCAAAGCTAATCTCCTGCAATTCCACACATCCTGCCAAGTGTAATGCAATTTTAAAGCAATTCTATGCAATTCTATGCAAGCTGAGATATTTTTTTCAGTTTTTAAGCTAATTTTCTAGAATTCATTATTATATTTTCGACATACTTTCTATTTGGTTTTAGTCGTTTAAGTTTATAGTGAAAACTAGTATTTATTTGGGAAATGTCATCCTGCGACCCACCTGGACCCACCAGTAGATCCCTACAGTGTTCACATAGTCTATTAGTAGGTCCCTATAGTGTTCACATAGTCTATTAGTAGGTCCCTATAGTGTTCACATAGTCTATTAGTAGGTCCCTACAGTGTTCACATAGTCTATTAGTAGGTCCCTATAGTGTTCACATAGTCTATTAGTAGGTCCCTACAGTGTTCACATAGTCTATTAGTAGGTCCCTATAGTGTTCACATAGTCTATTAGTAGGTCCCTATAGTGTTCACATAGTCTATTAGTAGGTCCCTACAGTGTTCACATAGTCTATTAGTAGGTCCCTATAGTGTTCACATAGTCTATTAGTAGGTCCCTACAGTGTTCACATAGTCTATTAGTAGGTCCCTATAGTGTTCACATAGTCTATTAGTAGGTCCCTATAGTGTTCACATAGTCTATTAGTAGGTCCCTACAGTGTTCACATAGTCTATTAGTAGGTCGCTATAGTGTTCACATAGTCTATTAGTAGGTCCCTATAGTGTTCACATAGTCTATTAGTAGGTCCCTATAGTGTTCACATAGTCTATTAGTAGGTCCCTATAGTGTTCACATAGTCTATTAGTAGGTCCCTATAGTGTTCACATAGTATATTAGTAGGTCCCTATAGTGTTCACATAGTATATTAGTAGGTCCCTATAGTGTTCACATAGTCTACTAGTAGGTCCCTATAGTGTTCACATAGTCTACTAGTAGGTCCCTACAGTGTTCACATAGTCTATTAGTAGGTCCCTACAGTGTTCACATAGTCTATTAGTAGGTCCCTACAGTGTTCACATAGTCTATTAGTAGGTCCCTACAGTGTTCACATAGTCTACTAGTAGGTCCCTACAGTGTTCACATAGTCTATTAGTAGGTCCCTACAGTGTTCACATAGTCTACTAGTAGGTCCCTACAGTGTTCACATAGTCTATTAGTAGGTCCCTACAGTGTTCACATAGTCTATTAGTAGGTCCCTACAGTGTTCACATAGTCTACTAGTAGGTCCCTACAGTGTTCAAATAGTCTATTAGTAGGTCCCTATAGTGTTCACATAGTCTATTAGTAGGTCCCTATAGTGTTCACATAGTCTATTAGTAGGTCCCTATAGTGTTCACATAGTCTATTAGTAGGTCCCTACAGTGTTCACATAGTCTATTAGTAGGTCCCTACAGTGTTCACATAGTCTATTAGTAGGTCCCTACAGTGTTCACATAGTCTACTAGTAGCAGGACTTATCACCTTCAAATCATTTTAATTCTAAATAACTGAGCATGTAGCGATATATATATATATTTTTTTATCCTACAGAGACCATCAGGTCGGTCAGCAATATAAAGGATCATATCTCAAGGCTACTCTATTGAATGTTTGACGACCGAACTTCATAATAGTTAGCCTAGACTTAAAAGAGTTTGCCAGTCTTTCCTTAAAATCAACACATTTATCTGATTTCTAATTGTGCAGAGAAATGTGTGCCACAGTTTCTACAGCCATTTTGTAACTGCGTAGGCTACAAGCTTATTTACATATTCACATATTTTGTGACGGTCTGTTTTCTTGCAAAAGAAGTAGCCTCTATTACAGACTTCAAAAACCGTTTTATATAAATCTCAAATACACTACAAGTTTTAAATTCCCTACATTGCAGGAAAGTTCTCCTGCAACCGGGTGATCAAATTCAGATCCTACTTCTGTACAGAGATTGTCTTTATCTAAACCAAGGCAGTTTGCATTATTAGCAATGACGTTGCAACTGTCAGCTGCTGTAAACCTATGTGATTGGATGTTATAGACCCCCATCTGAACAGTTTCTTTCCCCATGCTGTGGCCCTGACCAACTGGTCATCTGGTCCATAGAGACTAAAGGACTATGCTGCACACCACATCAAGCCATCTCTGAACTGTACACTACCATCTGGTCCATAGAGACTAAAGGACTATACACTCTATGCTGCTCACCACATCAAGCCATCTCTGAACTGTACACTACCATCTGGTCCATAGAGACTAAAGGACTATACACTCTATGCTGCACACCACATCAAGCCATCTCTGAACTGTACACTACCATCTGGCCCATAGAGACTAAAGGACTATACACTCTATGCTGCACACCACATCAAGCCATCTCTGAACTGTACACTACCATCTGGCCCATAGAGACTAAAGGACTATACACTCTATGCTGCACACCACATCAAGCCATCTCTGAACTGTACACTACCATCTGGCCCATAGAGACTAAAGGACTATACACTCTATGCTGCACACCACATCAAGCCATCTCTGAACTGTACACTACCATCTGGTCCATAGAGACTAAAGGACTATACACTCTATGCTGCACACCACATCAAGCCATCTCTGAACTGTACACTACCATCTGGCCCATAGAGACTAAAGGACTATACACTCTATGCTGCACACCACATCAAGCCATCTCTGAACTGTACACTACCATCTGGCCCATAGAGACTAAAGGACTATACACTCTATGCTGCACACCACATCAAGCCATCTCTGAACTGTACACTACCATCTGGTCCATAGAGACTAAAGGACTATACACTCTATACTGCTCACCACATCAAGCCATCTCTGAACTGTACACTACCATCTGGCCCATAGAGACTAAAGGACTATACACTCTATGCTGCACACCACATCAAGCCATCTCTAAGCTGGGGGAAGGTATTGAGAAGGTAGAAAGATAACAGCGAATATGATACATGGGGGGAAGGTATTGGGAAGGTTGAAAGATAACAGTGAATATGAGACATGGGGAAGGTATTGGGAAGGTTGAAAGATAACAGTGAATATGAGACATGGGGAAGGTATTGGGAAGGTTGAAAGATAACAGTGAATATGAGACATGGGGGGAAGGTATTGGGAAGGTTGAAAGATAACAGTGAATATGAGACATGGGGAAGGTATTGGGAAGGTTGAAAGATAACAGTGAATATGAGACATGGGGAGGGTATTGGGAAGGTAGAAAGATAACAGTGAAAATGAGACATGGGGAAGGTATTGGGAAGGTAGAAAGATAACATTGAATTTCCCCCAAGTATCTCAAACAGGAAGTTAAATTAGTCACAGGGGTGTGCTAACTAAAGTAGTGTTGAAAAAGCCTTTCCACCCCACTCTTCCCCATCAGTCTCAAGAACAGAACCTGTGGTTTAATGTAGATACATGTAGATACAACAGAAACAAGATGTGGTATTCTCAACTTCTCTTTTACCAGAACAGAGACATTTCCAAGAGGAGGCTGGTGGGAAGGGCTATAGGACGACAGGTTCATTTTTAAAGACTTTTGTTTTTATCTTTTTAATGACAGATCATAGAAACATGATGTTTTCTGAAATATAGATACTGTTTTGGTGCTGAGAGGATGAATATGAGGTTGAAAAGTGGTGGAATTGCCTTTTAACACTAGAATCAGACCCCAAATAAACATATGTCCTGCTCCCTGACTTTTCCTTAATGTTTGTATTTTACACTGCTCTTTTGTCCGAATTTTTTAATCACAAACAGAAAAGTATTCTATGCCTTGTTACCCGTTGTTTTCACACCTATTCCCAACTTAATCTGCCAAGACAATGCGCCACTAATGAGTCTCTCTTTCCTCACTGAATAAATGACAAATGGATGAATGGGTAATAATTGTGCACCTTACTTCACAACTGAATTTAAATTAGGCCCAAATTAGGCCCAACTGAATGATAAGGAGGGTGCAGATGTTGAATTCATTTAGAACAATAGTGTAATGAAGAGTTTGTGTTATGCCTGTTTATCAGCAGCAAATCATTTGACCACACGCCTTTGTAAATGGGACGGATTTATTTTCTATAACTCTATTACTAATCAAATGTATTGTGGGAAATGAAAACATGCTACATGTTGCAGAAGACCTTTAGAATAATATCCTTGACTCTATCAAAGTTGATGAGCGGGAAACAAACTGATGCCAGTAAGCCTCACAGCCGGCCCATCAAAACTACACCTGAACTATACCTCAACTCATTTCACACATGATAAGAGTTAGCCTATAGACCAGATTACATTGACAATAATCTGATGAGTGACAATATTATCAGTGGTCAAATTGTACATGAAGAGATGGACGCATCTTGTAATTGACAGATGCAGGGAAAGGAGCATCTCTTTATCAAATCCTCCTTCAGAGTCACATGCAGGTAAAACATTGTGATTTCTATATAGTGCTGTATCTGAAAGAGCATATTCTGCAGTTTCTATGACACTTACCTTTATCAAATAACTCTCAACATTCAAGAGGTGCAGCTCTATTTCCAAATGTCACTTTTCTCAACAATATCCCTGCTGTTCATTCATTTAGCACATGACCACTCTAGTGCCAGCATTGCTCTGGCTACTAAGCAACAACGAGTAACATAATATTCTGTCGTCATTGGATGAATGGCCAACAGAAACCAGATAGAAACTGATAATGATGCATGTGACTTCAGTTTTGGTTAGCCGCCGATGTCGAAACCAACTTGCTCAGTGTCTTTCCATATCTGGGGAAAGAGGAAACCAGATCAGCCGGGTGAGAGACTGTCTGAGACTGTGGTTTTGAGACACGTGGAGCCCCCCCAAAAAAGACAGAATGCCAAAACAGCAGGTCCTGCTCTCCCTCTTCCCCAAGCACCACAGCTCCCACTGGGGAAAAAGACACAATGCCAAGACAGCAGGTCATGCTCTCCCTCTTCCCCAAGCACCACAGCTCCCACTGGGGAAAAATACACAATGTCAAGACAGCAGGTCATGCTCTCCCTCTTCCCCAAGCACCACAGCTCCCACTGGGGAAAAATACACAATGTCAAGACAGCAGGTCATGCTCTCCCTCTTCCCCAAGCACCACAGCTCCCACTGGGGAAAAATACACAATGCCAAGACAGCAGGTCCTGTTCTCCCTCTTCCCCAAGAACCACAGCAACCACTGGGGAAAAATACACAATGCCAAGACAGCAGGTCCTGTTCTCCCTCTTCCCCAAGAACCACAGCAACCACTGGGGAAAAATACACAATGCCAAGACAGCAGGTCCTGCTCTCCCTCTTCCCCAAACACCACAGCTCCCACTGGAGAAAAAGGAGACACAATGTCAAGTAAGTAAGAGCGGACGGAACAAGTCCCATAAAAACTGTGTGCAGGGGCAACCGATTTGTTTGTGGGGCTTGCTCACTCAAAGCCCTGAAGCTGTGTGCTGACTGTGGACCTGAAGCATAAAGAGAAGACGTGATTGGTTCATGTCTAAAGGCTCGGTACAGTGTCTGATACAATCAACACATTATTGTTTGTATATCTTGTCATTAATATATTTCCACAAAAATGTATTTATGCAATTAATCCTTTATAATTGTTCATGCACTGGTGCCTTTGTTTAGAAATACAGCAAATAATTTCACCTGAACACCTGGCTGGTTATATTATTATTATTATTATTATTATTATTATTATATTTTTCATTCTACTTTGTCAAAATAAACTGTATTGACTTTATTAAGTACTTTATTAAATTGACTATATGAAGTACTAAAACTCTATTACTAATTGAATCTACAAATAAAGTTGATCAGATGGATTACACTGTAATGTTTTTATTGTAAGGGAAACAGAAATAGGCTATAGGCCTTTTTTTATTTTACTTTGTAGAATTAACTTTTTTTTAAGTTACAAAAAATATATATTTCCACTAATATTTCTTCATGCAATTAATCCTTTACAATAGTTTATGCACTATTTATCAAGCGTTTATTTATCAACCATGTTTGCATACCTTGCTATAGTGCAGGGATGGGCAACTCCAGTCCTCGGGGCCTGATTGGTGTCACACTTTTGCCCTAACCGCAGCTAACACACTTGACTCCAATAATTAACTAATCATAATCTTCAATTTAGAATGCGATTAGTTTAATCAGCTGTGTTTGCTAGGGATGGGGGAAAAGTGTGACACCCCGAGGATTGGAGTACAAATCCCTACTAGCTGAAAGGCCAGACGGTTCTAGTGTTAATGACTGGTAGATGGGTGTTGCTCATGCATTCACTCATGCTGACCGGCTCCAGTACTTTGTTCTTGACTAAAGCGTCCAAGTCAGCCTTGACTTATGGTCTGATAGCATAAGGTACAGGTCCTGCTTTCAGAAACGTTGGTTTGCTGTCTGGCTTAATGCTAAGCTTCCCTGTAATGTCGTTCATACTACCCAGCTGTCCATTAAAGACTTCTCCATGTTTCTTTAAGATGGCAGGTACAGTGGGGGAAAAAAGTATTTAGTCAGCCACCAATTGTGCAAGTTCTCCCACTTAAAAAGATGAGAGAGGCCTGTAATTTTCATCATAGATACACGTCAACTATGACAGACAAAATGAGGAAAAAAAATCCAGAAAATCACATTGTAGGATTTGTAATGAATTTATTTGCAAATTATGGTGGAAAATAAGTATTTGGTCACCTACAAACAAGCAAGATTTCTGGCTCTCACAGACCTGTAACTTCTTCTTTAAGAGGCTCCTCTGTCCTCCACTCGTTACCTGTATTAATGGCACCTGTTTGAACTTGTTATCAGTATAAAAGACACCTGTACACAACCTCAAACAGTCACACTCCAAACTCCACTATGGCCAAGACCAAAGAGCTGTCAAAGGACACCAGAAACAAAATTGTAGACCTGCACCAGGCTGGGAAGACTGAATCTGCAATAGGTAAGCAGCTTGGTTTGAAGAAATCAACGGTGGGAGCAATTATTAGGAAATGGAAGACATACAAGACCACTGATAATCTCCCTCGATCTGGGGCTCCACGCAAGATCTCACCCCGTGGGGTCAAAATGATCACAAGAACGGTGAGCAAATATCCCAGAACCACACGGGGGGACCTAGTGAATGACCTGCAGAGAGCTGGGACCAATGTAACAAAGCCTACCATCAGTAACACACTACGCCGCCAGGGACTCAAATAATGCAGTGCCAGACGTGTCCCCCTGCTTAAGCCAGTACATGTCCAGGCCCGTCTGAAGTTTGCTAGAGTGCATTTGGATGATCCAGAAGAGGATTGGGAGAATGTCATATGGTCAGATGAAACCAAAATAGAACTTTTTGGTAAAAACTCAACTCGTCGTGTTTGGAGGACAAAGAATGCTGAGTTGCATCCAAAGAACACCATACCTACTGTGAAGCATGGGGGTGGAAACATCATGCTTTGGGGCTGTTTTTCTGCAAAGGGACCAGGACGACTGATCCGTGTAAAGGAAAGAATGAATGGGGCCATGTATCGTGAGATTTTGAGTGAAAACCTCCTTCCATCAGCAAGGGCATTGAAGATGAAACGTGGCTCGGTCTTTCAGCATGACAATGATCCCAAACACACCGCCCGGGCAACGAAGGAGTAGCTTCGTAAGAAGCATTTCAAGGTCCTGGAGTGGCCAAGCCAGTCTCCAGATCTCAACCCCATAGAAAATCTTTGGAGGGAGTTGAAAGTCAGTGTTGCCCAGCGACAGCCCCAAAACATCACTAATCTAGAGGAGATCTGCATGGAGGAATGGGCCAAAATACCAGCAACAGTGTGTGAAAACCTTGTGAAGACTTACAGAAAACGTTTGACCTGTGTCATTGCCAACAAATGGTATATAACAAAGTATTGAGAAACTTTTGTTATTGACCAAATACTTTTTTTCCACCATAATTTGCAAATAAATTCATAAAAAATCCTACAATGTGATTTTCTGGATTATTTTTTCTCATTTTGTCTGTCATATTTGACGTGTACCTATGATGAAAATTACAGGCCTCTCTCATCTTTTTAAGTGGGAGAACTTGCACAATTGGTGGCTGACTAAATACTTTTTTCCCCCACTGTAGGTCTGTGTCTCCATGTGTCATTGTATGCACTGATGGCCAGTCCAGTGTGATTTTCTCCAACTATGAACATCCCAGTAGTGATGCATAGTCTCCTTTCACAGCATAGAGTGGCATCTTTTCAGTTTGTCTGTTTACCTGAACTGTGACATCAGTGATGTCTCTCACAGTGACAGATTCACCTGTTTAAGTCTTTAACACGAGGTGCGCTGGTTGAAGTGGAAGGTGTTTCAGTGTATTTTTTCTGACACAAGAGATACAGCTGCCCCTGTGTCAATCTCCATACCCACCGGCTGTCCCTCTAGCAAGGGGGAGACATAGTAGCCGTGCGACCCGCCAGGAAAAAGTCAGGATTTTCAGTGTGACTTCCTGGTCTGATGAGTCACTCACCTCAGTGTTCTCTTACTCAACAGTGTGAACATGTCTATGTGTCTTTCGTTGGAACGTCTGTTTCTTGTTTCCCGTTTTTGTGATTTCTCTGTTCTCTTTTTGTTTCTGGAGACTTGTCCGATGTTGACCTTTTTACCACAGGCTGAACAATCCATGTCCTTACACCAGCATGTGACTTGATTTCCCGGTCTCTGATTTTCAGTTGAAACTCTGTTGAAACGTTTTATTTATTTGAAAGGAACACAGACAAGAACAAATAGCAGCAGGAATGTTTATACAGCTAGAGACACAATACTGTTAAAATATATATCAGAACAAATAGCAGCAGGAATGGTTATACAGCTAGAGACACAATACTGTTAAAATATATATCAGAACAAATAGCAGCAGGAATGGTTATACAGCTAGAGACACAATACTGTTAAAATATATATCAGTATATTATGGAAACTAGTTATTGCAGATAAATACAATTATAATAAACCACATAGCAGATTTAATTAAAAGGTTTGTCTTCACAGTTGAATAAATGTCCTTTCCTTTAATCACTGTATATTCCTCCCTTTTTAATCAAGTTGTTTTCCCGCTCCGACATCCGTCTCAAGTCCTTTTCTACCGTCCATGACGATGCTAAATATGCTTTAGTATCAAAAGTAATTGCTAAAGTAGTACTACACCACTGGATAACTCTCTTTCTTAGCTAGCTCGACTATGCACTTGCCTCTGCTAGCAATACAATGTGCTAACATTAGCCTAGACTGGACCACAGAAAATAACAGTTTTAAACAGTTGTAAAAACCCACTTCTTCCAGACAGAATAGTTCCTGTAGATGCAGACTTACTCATCGCCAATCTTTTGTTATGTCTCGTGGGTTTCATTACCACGTCTGTATAACAATTCAATAATGATGAGACAGGAGACAGGAATCAGTTCAACCATTTATCTGGAACGTGATCATCTCAACACATACAAACCCCCATGATGCTCTGCAGCACAACCCCAATATACAACAAATACATAAGTAAATGGACACAAAACAAAACTCATAGAGGAATTTAAATGTTCATTTCTAGAAAGTAGGGCCATGGGATAGGGTCAGAAAGGTCAGTATGTTTGATAACTGGTTACAGAGGTGACATAACAAGCATAAGGTCCATTATAACACAGTGAAGTAGAGGTGGGAGCTAAAAGCAGACATGGACAGTGAGACGGTGTGAGGAGGTCAGGGGTGAAACACTAGATCAGGACAGGTAGAAATGGCAGGGCTGGTTGTGTTCAGTGTGTGTGTCCAGTGTGTGTGTGTGTGTCCAGTGTATGTATGTGTGTCCACTGTGTGTGTGTGTGTGTCCAGTGTGTGTTTGTCCAGTGTGTGTGTGTGTGTGTGTGTCCTGTGTGTGTGTGTGTGTTCAATGTGTGTGTGTCCAGTATGTGTGTGTGTTCAGTGTCAGTGTGTGAGTGTGTGTGTTTCCAGTGTGTGTGTGTGTGTTTGTGTGTGTGTGTCCAGTGTGTGTGTGTGTGTTTGTGTGTGAGTCCTGTGTGTGTGAGTCCTGTGTGTGTTTGTCCAGTGTGTGTGTGTGTCCAGTGTGTGTGTGTGTTCAATGTGTGTGTGTCCAATGTGTATGTATGTGTGTGTCCAGTGTGTGTGTGTGTGTGTCCAGTGTGTGTGTGTGGATGCGTGTCCAGTGTGTGCGTGTGTCCAGTGTGTGTGTGTGTCCAGTGTTTGTGTGTGTCCATTGTGTGTGTGTGTGTGTGTGTGTGTGTGTGTGTTCAGTGTGTGTGAGTGTGTGTCCAGTGTGTGTGTGTGTGTGTGTGTGTGTTCAGCGTGTGTGTGTTCAGTGTGTGTGTGTCCAGTGTCCAGTGTGTGTGTGTGTGTGATCAGTGTGTGTGTGTCCATTGTGTTTGTGTATCCAGTGTGTGTGTCGTGTGTGTGTGTGTGTGTGTGTGTGTGTGTGTGTGTGTGTGTGTGTGTGTCCAGTGTGTATGTGTGTGGATCCAGTGTGAGTGTGTGTGTGTGTGTGTCCAGCGTATGTGTGTGTGTCCAGTGTGTGTGTCCAGTGTGTGTGTGTGTTTGTGTGTGTCCAGTGTGTGTGTGTGTGTGTGTGTGTCCAGTGTGTGTTTGTCCTGTGTGTGTGTCCTGTGTGTGTCCAGTGTGTGTGTCCAGTCTGTGTGTGTGTGTCCAGTGTGTGTGTGTGTCCTGTGTGTGTTTGTGTGTGTGTGTTTGTCCAGTGTGTGTGTGTGTGTGTCCAGTGTGTGTGTCCAGTGTGTGTGTGTGTCCTCTGTGTGTGTGTCCAGTGTGTGTGTGTCCAGTGTGTGTGTGTTCAGTGTGTGTGTGTGTGTCCAGTGTGTGTGTGTGTCCAGAGTGTGTGTGTGTCCAGTGTCCAGTGTGTGGGTGTGTGTGTCCAGTGTGTGTCCAGTGTGTGTGTGATCAATGTATGTGTGTCCTGTGTGTGTGTGTGTGTGTGTGTGTGTGTGTTCAGTGTGTGTTTGT
This sequence comes from Coregonus lavaretus, assembly GCF_964263955.1. NCBI lineage: Eukaryota > Metazoa > Chordata > Actinopteri > Salmoniformes > Salmonidae > Coregonus > Coregonus lavaretus. The sequence continues at coordinate 65,599 of NW_028166842.1, forward strand.
CCGGTGTGTGTGTGTTCAGTGTGTTTGTTCAGTGTGTGTGTGTGTGTCCAGTGTGTGTGTGTGTCCAGTGTGTGTGTGTGTCAGTGTGTGTGTGTGTGTTCAGTGTGTGTGTGTGTGTGTACAGTGTCCAGTGTGTGGGTGTGTTTGTCCAGTGTGTGTGATCAATGTATGTGTGTCCTGTGTGTGTGTGTGTGTGTGTGTGTGTGTGTCCAGTGTGTGTTTGTCCAGTGTGTGTGTGTTCAGTGTGTTTGTTCAGTGTGTGTGTGTGTGTGTGTGTGTCAGGTGTGTGTGTGTGTGTCCTGTGTGTGTGTCCAGTGTGTGTGAGTGTGTGTGTCCAGTCTGTGTGTGTGTGTCCAGTGTGTGTGTGTCCTGTGTGTGTTTGTGTGTGTGTTTGTCCAGTGTGTGTGTGTGTGTGTCCAGTGTGTGTGTCCAGTGTGTGTGTGTCCTCTGTGTGTGTGTGTGTGTGTCCAGTGTGTGTGTGTTCAGTGTGTGTGTGTGTGTCCAGAGTGTGTGTGTGTCCTCTGTGTGTGTGTGTGTGTGTGTGTGTGTGTGTGTGTGTGTGTGTGTGTGTCCAGTGTGTGTGTGTCCAGTGTGTGTGTGTTCAGTGTGTGTGTGTGTGTCCAGTGTGTGTGTGTGTCCAGTGTGTGTGTGTGTCCAGTGTGTGGGTGTGTGTGTCCAGTGTGTGTCCAGTGTGTGTGTGATCAATGTATGTGTGTCCTGTGTGTGTGTGTGTGTGTGTGTGTGTGTGTGTCCAGTGTGTGTTTGTCCGGTGTGTGTGTGTTCAGTGTGTTTGTTCAGTGTGTGTGTGTGTGTCTAGTGTGTGTGTGTGTCCAGTGTGTGTGTGTGTCAGTGTGTGTGTGTGTGTCCAGTGTGTGTGTGTGTGTGTGTCTAGTGTGTGTGTGTGTGTGTGTACAGTGTCCAGTGTGTGGGTGTGTTTGTCCAGTGTGTGTGATCAATGTATGTGTGTCCTGTGTGTGTGTGTGTGTGTGTGTGTGTGTGTGTGTGTGTGTGTGTGTGTGTGTGTGTGTGTGTGTGTGTGTGTGTGTGTGTGTGTGTGTCCAGTGTGTGTTTGTCCGGTGTGTGTGTGTGTGTGTGTATGTCCAGTGTGTCCAGTGTGAGTGTGTGTGTGTGTGTGTCAGTGTTACCATGGTTATTATTTACAGGGACACTGAGGAGTCTTCATAAACCTTAAACCCTGGATAGAGGGGCTCAGTGAATGTGGAGTGGAATGTGTTCAGGTGGGTCAGTGTGTCAGAGGAGACTCTGTAGAAGGACAGAGTGCCGGCTGGCCAGTCCAGATACACTCCTACTCTGTGGGAGCTGGAGGAGGGGACGTATATTGCAGTGAACTTATTATTGTGACAGGCAGAGTAACTGATGTCAGAGCAGAACAGACTCCAGGACTTGTCATTGTATCCAAGACAACAGTCAATACCCCCTCCTCTCCTGCTGATTCCTTTATATGTCCCTCCTATATCAGCCCCTCCCCCACTCCACTCTACCTCCCAGTAACAGCGCCCAGTCAGACCCTCTCTACACAGCACCTGTCCCCAGACCTCAAATCTCTCTGGGTGATCAGGATACGGCTGATTCTCTCTCCTACATGTCACATTTCTGTTCTCCTCAGACAGAGAGAGGAGTCTGTTTACTGTGTTTAGGTCCAGTGTGAGATCACAGACATCTGAGGGATGAAACCAGACACAATATTAGAAATCATCATCATTCACATTAGAATGTTAACTCACTTTTCACTAATTCATTTAATGTTGATGTTTCTAGGTAACAAAAGGAGAAGTTAAGGTAACTTGATACTTGTTGAATGATCATATGTTATACTGTATGGTAATATAAAACACACGTATTCCCATTAATTACACACACACACACACACACACACATCCTGAACACACACACACACACATTTCTAATGTAACACAAACACGCCACATACACACAGACACACACACTGTCAAAGCAACTCTTTGTAAACTTTGGTGTCCCTGATTTATGCTTCTGTAGAACTACAGCTGATATTTAATATGACCAAGTAAGTAATGATGGTGGTCTTTGACTTTGACTTCACTTGAATTAAAACTTATTCTTAGTCATATTCTTCACAGCAGTCAACACTCACATTTTCTAAGTCCAGGTTTCATTGTGTTCTCTCCACCATGTTCCACACTGTAGCGGTAAGCAGAAGAACAGACAGTCATTGAGGGATACACCTGAACTCACACACACACACACACACAGTCTTGTATTTGTAACCAATTAAGGACCCCTCTTAAATACCTACCTTTTGAGGACTATGCTTTCCAGACATCATAGGAGCACAGAAATTACACTCATGAGTTTGAAAAAAAATCTATAATCAGGAAATCACTTAAAGTGACTTACTCCTTGAAAAAAGTACACTTGAAATTTTACCACCTAATTGAGACCGTACATTGCATTATAATGCATTGCCATCAGCCATGAAGGGAATGCCGCCTATGAAATCTATGAAAGCATCCAACTGCCTGCGTTGCGCCTAAAGGAAGCGTACAATCATTACAGTTTTTCTCGATTGTTTACACACATTTTCTGAAAGCATGCCTCATATTCTCAGAACTCTACACACAAATCAAAAAACACACACACAATGGGCAAAACCCATCAATTCTCCAGCAAAATGAAACTTTACATTCAAAACCATGTTATTTCTTATCAAAATGGTATTTTGTTTTCAAATGACACACACAAACCATCATATGAATAGACATTTATAAGAACCAGTTGAACACTGATGTGCTCAATGTAAAACACTATGATGAATGGAAAACACTTCTTCTCCATTCATCATAATGACTTAGGCCTTTTTTTGGTTCAGTGTTGCCATTACTACAGACAGTACATACATAAGTGTGTTGTAAAATATTTGAGAATATTGTTTTTATACTCAGAACACACAAATACACGGTAACAAATATATTTCATTTTTCCCACAAAAACAATGTACACAGTGTACATCCCATTCCCAACCAACACAAAGTTATACATACAGTGGTTTACATACAAAACAGAATAATTTAATGTATACAGTTACAGTTAAAAATAAATTACAAAATTACAAAATAAATATGCTGCATCCTCTCTTCTGTTGCGGTCTGGCCACAGCACCTCATCCACATCACAAGCAATGTTTTCCCTGGCCAAGCAGCGGGGGAAATATCGCCTAGCATGGCGATTCCAGCAATGAAAAGCATCAGCTGCTATATCTCCACATGCGTCTTCCATAGCTTGGAGAAGAGGTATACGCGTTTGTGGATTTCGGTCATACACTTTCCATCTCCAGGCAGAAAAAAATATGGAGGGAGATAAACAACTAAAAAGCGTGGGTGGGCAGTGAACCAGTTACGAACCAGAGCAGCCCTGTGGAAACTTACGTTGTCCCAAATGACAACGTACCTGAGCTGCTCTGGGCCATCTACCTGATCTGGTGGAACGAGTGTGTTGTGTAGGAATGTGATCAGATGGGCGGTGTTGTAGGGGCCAAGGGTAGCATGGTGATGGATGACGCCGTGGTGGGTAATCGCTGCACACATTGTGATGTTCCCTCCGCGCTGGCCATGGACTTGAACAATGGCACGCTGGCCGATGATATTCCTTCCCCTCTTTCTTCTTTTTGTGAGGTTGAATCCAACCTCATCAATGAAGATGAACCGGTGCTCCACTGCACCTGCTCAAAGTTGGCTGTACTCTTTGCCCAGCCTCCCTCATTGTTAGACCATGGTTGACCACATGATCAACCAAAGTGGCTCGGATCTCATCAGAGATTACGGTCCTTGGCCTTCCTCGTCCTCGTCCTCGTCCTCCCCGTCCTCCTCCTCATACTCGCACTCCTCTGGCTCTGCCGCTGTTTCCAATGTTGGCATCCATTGCTCCAAAACAGAAGAGCTCACCTGTTGCCCTTTTATGCTAAAGCTCTGATTGCTAATTGTAAAACTGTGTGACGGGTGTTTGCCCATGTGATGAGTCAGTGTGCATATTTGAATGGCAGTGTGTTCATTGTGAAAACAATAGATTTTCTGCATGAAAATTGTGCCAAATGCAAAGATTTGTGTGTAGTGTTTTGAAAAAAGTGTGTTGTAGAACTGCAATTTGAGTGTAAAGCAGGAATTGTGCTTGTAGTTTAGCAGAATTGGTTCAGGGGGTTGGTGCATGAGTTACATGTTGTGGTCATTGTGTCTCAAGTACAAGTATTTGTTTGTAAGCAATTGAGAAAAACTGTAACAAGTTTAAATTTAAATCGATTTTGGTTTGTTTCTAGTGTAGCAGGTAGAATGCCACAATGATGCGACACGGATGGCAACGCAACGGCTCTAGTGTAGTTTTTCTGTAAAGTATTTAAACTGGAACAACCATTTCAGTAATGGATCAATATATCCAAGTAACAGATGAATAGTTTAGGAAAATGTTTTTTATTTTTGTCTAACATTCAAAGTCATCAGCAGGCTTCCAAACTTGAAAAACCCTTGAAGTATTCAGGAGAACCTTAGTCACTCCAAAGGTGAACTCGTTTTTCAACCACTCCACAAATGTCTTGTTAACAAACTATAGTTTTGGCAAGTCGGTTAGGACATCTACTTTGTGCATGACACAAGTAATTTTTCCAACAATTGTTTACAGACAGATTATTTCACTTATAATTCACTGTATCACAATTCCAGTGGGTCAGAAGTTTACATACACTAAGTTGACTGTGCCTTTAAACAGCTTGGAAAATTCCAGAAAATGATGTCATGGCTTTAGAAGCTTCTGATAGGCTAATTAACATCATTTGAGTCAATTGGAGGTGTACCTGTGGATGTATTTCAAGGCCTACCTTCAAACTCAGTGCCTATTTGCTTGACATCATGGGAAAATCAAAATAAATCAGCCAAGACCTCAGAAGAAAATAAAATTGACCTCCACAAGTCTGGTTCATCCTTGGGAGCAATATTCAAACGCCTGAAGGTACCACGTTCATCTGTACAAACAATAGTACGCAAGTATTAACACTATGGGACCACGCAGCCGTCATACCGCTCAGGAAGGAGACGCGTTCTGTCTTCTAGAGATGAACGTACTTTGGTGCGGAAATTGCAAATCAATCCCAGAAGAACAGCAAAGGACCTTGTGAAGATTTTGGAGGAAACAGGTACACAAGTATCTATATCCACAGTAAAACGAGTCCTATATCGACATAACCTGAAAGGCCGCTCAGCAAGGAAGAAGCCACTGCTCCAAAACTACCATAAAAAAGTCAGACTACGGTTTGCAACTGCACATGGGGACAAAGATCGTACTTTTTGGAGAAATGCCCTCTGGTCTGATGAAACAAAAATATAACTGTTTGGCCATAATGACCATCGTTATGTTTGGAGGAAAAAGGGGGACGCTTGCAAGCCGAAGAACACCAACAACATCTCAAGACATCAGTCAGGAAGTTAAAGCTTGGTCGCAAATGGGTCTTCCAAATGGACAATGACCCCAAGCATACTTCCAAAGTTGTGGCAAAATGGCTTAAGGACAACAATGTCAAGTTATTGGAGTGGCCATCACAAAGCCCTGACCTCAATCCTATAGAATATTTGTGGGCAGAACTGAAAAGGCGTGTGCGAGCAAGGAGGCCTACAAACCTGACTCAGTTACACCAGCTCTGTCAGGAGGAATGGGCCAAAATTCACCCAAATTATTGTGGGAAGCTTGTGGAAGGCTACCCGAAATGTTAAACAATTTAAAGGCAATACACTCAATTCATTTTTGGTAGGATCTAAACTTCTGACCCACTGGGAATGTGATGAAAGAAATGAAAGCTGAAATAAATCATTCTCTCAACTATTATTCTGACATTTCACATTCTTAAAATAAAGTGGTGATCCTAACTGACCTAAGACAGGGAATTTTTACTAGGATTAAATGTCAAGAATTGTGAAAAACTGAGTTTAAATGTATTTGGCTAAGGGGTATTTAAACTTCCGACTTCAACTGTAAATATGAAACATTCATAAGAACTTAAAATAAAGCAGAACCGAGTTCTCTCAGGAACCTTAAGAACTAAGGAATAACCATTTAAGAACCTTAATTTCTCCAATGTAATACAAGCTAAGAAACCCAAAGAAAACAAAAGTGACATTCAGTTGCTAGCTACTATATAAGAAATTAAAATCTGGATAGAGCAGAACCCTAGTCTACACTTATTTTCTCTGATCTGCAATTATTCTGTTGTGTACATAGAACTTCACCGCTCTCCAGTCCCTGTTTACTAGTGCTTGGGGAGAAGCAGCAATGCATTTCTCACAGTCTTGTTTTCCAGGCGTTTTTCCCATTCTGATAAAATTCATCAAGGAATCTTCAACTGCATCCACCTCTATTGTCGACCAATACCTTTTTGTTCCTTTGGCACCTTTGGAAAGAGATTGCATTATACATGACTACATTATGCCACACATTTTTTTATTTTTTTATTAAAAGGTTGACTACAATGAACTTGAACCTCTCTTTCTATTAACTCTACAAGGTTGCAGATATATATTCAGAGTGTGATGAAGTTAAGCTAACAATCCTAACTAAATAACTACATAGATAAGCGTGTGAGAGAAGAATGTGCAATGCTGACATCAAGGCAGACTCAATCTGTATGGAATCTAATCTCAACAATCTGTTTGCAATGTAAACCTTCTAATAAAAGCAATAAGTATTCAATCAAGTTCCCTACCTCCAAGAAAATCAATCTAAAGTGTGGTAATCCTTCTGTATTATCATCTATCCTGACACACTAATTCCAGATCTAATGTCTTGACTTGTGTACAATCCAAACTCAACCGTTCTGTGCTGGCATGGTTGGAAATACACTAACTGATGAAGACAGAATTGATCTGGACCAGCACAGTACAGCCATAGGTTGACACTACAGAGTGAAAACGCACTGACTGAAGGCAGCAGGAAACATGCTTACCGTGTGAGCCTCTCTTTTGTCCCAGCTTTCCCTTGGTCATTGGCTGTTTGGCCCGAATTGCTGACATCTCTCCTGGAAAATATCAGTGGAAAACATGTCATTTTCCAACAGTACATTGTAATTAAGAATAGGTCCATGTGTATATAAGGTACAGGCATACCTGTCAGATTTCCTTCATAGGATTTTTCAGACGACTCCTCTCTCTCAGAGTCACTCTCTGATGCGCAATCAGTGGCTGCAGCATCCATTTCTTCAGACATATAAGTTTGTAAAAGACAGCCAAAAGAAGAATGGTAAATTGAGGCAAGTTAAATCAGTGCATAACAAATAAGAGTCAGCATTTTTTGCCAGAGTGAAAATGCACTGAATGAAGGCAGCAGGAAACATGCTTACCGTGTGGGCCTCTCTTTTGTCCCAGCTTTTCCTTGGTCATTGGCCTTTTGGCCTGAATTGCTGACATCTCTCCTGGAAAATATCAGTGGAAAACATGTCATTTTTGAACAGTACATTGTAATTAAGAATAGGTCCATGTGTATATATAAGGTATAGGCATACCTGTCAGATTTCCTTTATAGCATTTTTCAGACGACTCCTCTCTCTCAGAGTCACTCTCTGATGCTCAATCAGTGGCTGCAGCATCCATTTCTTCAGACATAACAGTTTGTAAAAGACAGCCAAAGGAAGAATGGTAAATTGAGGCAAGCTAAATCTGCGCAAAACAAATCAAAGTGTAAACATTTTGCCATTAAACTAAACACTGGGGGTAAACTTACCACTGGGACTGATGGTTATTTGATCCAGAGTTTTGATGTTGAAGATAATAATCTGAGCCAGTATCACGTTTGCTAGATTGCACCATTTTCTTGAGGTTTTCTCATCGCACAGTTGGTTGTAGTATTGTTTCTGCTTTTCATCTAAGTACATGTGCATTTTTTTAACATAATCTGCTAATGGAATAAGCTGCAGTGCGTTCCATTTCCTCTGTTCAAGTGTACGATATGCAGCAGAAGAGATCATTTCATTCCAGCGAAGACGGTAGATGCCTTGGAAGTCTCGGACTAGCTTCAACTTTTCTTCATTCTGGGTAATAAGAGCTTCACCCTCCATGACGTCTGCAATTTTCTGGATGCTTTGCCCAAGCTTTGTGGCCAAGGTTGCTTTTTCAAATTTGTTTGTCTTTTCATCAAAGCCAGTGACTTCTTTGACAGCTTGTATGATGTGGTGGAAGTGTTGTGGGTTGATATAATCCTTCATCTTTTTCAGTGGTGTCACCTTTCTACCTTTAATCACGAGTCTCCCTAGTTCTCGCAAAGTTTGACGAATGTGCTGGTGTTGTGAGGGGTTCTCCCCTTTCTTGTTGTACATTTTTTCACCCAATGCCAAGATGTATCTGTCTTCTTTTACTGCATGGGCTACATCATCTTGAGCCATGTTACTCACAAGTTTCCAGACCTTCTCGCTGACTCCTTTAGCAACCGGTTGAGCACTAGCACAGAGTGCCTGGATTCTGGTTTTGCCAGGCATCTCCTTACGAACATTTTGTGCTAGTGTGCACCTTGCCACATGCCTCCACATAGATTTGCGTTTAAAGAGCCCATGGCAGGCAAAACAATGCTGATAGTCCTGGTGATTGCTCTTGTCATCACTTGTTTGCTTACATGGTACCAAAACCCCCTTTCCTTCTTTAAGTGCCTGAATGTTGTGTGCCCGATTCCCCTTCTTGCGAAGGAGATTCAGCTGAAGTCTCCTAGCTTTTGACTTCTTTGCAAACTGAAGTGCAGTAGCTACTTCCATTTCATCCCCATGTTTATGTTCTAAATGACGGGCAATTTTGGATTGCGGTTGCTCACAAAACAGACAGAAGTGCTTTTTTTGGTGGTACTTTTTGGATCCATCTACTTCTGAGACATTCATTACAAGCAATGATTCACTGCTAGTGTTCGACTTTGGGGAACTAGTACATCTCTTATAAGTATTTTCGTATCGCTTCATTCTCTTGAGTTCTGATTCTCCATTTGAGCTGTTTTCTTCTGAGGAACTTCTGCATCTCTTGATAGTCTTCTTGTATTGCTTCTTTCTCTTGACACCCGCTAATTTATCTGAACTGTCTCCCTCTGAGACTAGATCATCGTGTTTACTGCTGTCCACTCTTGTCTTTGGTTCTGAAAATTCAGCGGAATCGTCTTCCTCTGATGACCTTGGGACATAATCATCTTCACTGTTGTCAATGCTGGTTATTGAGTCATCAGTCTTGTATCCAAGCATAGCTTTGGTCAACTGTATTGAAGAAAAAAAGTATATTGGATAACTAGACAGATAACACAGAAAGTATTTGGACACCGGCACATTTTGATTAGTTATGGCTCTGTGCTCCTCTAATTTAGATTTTGTTATAATACAATGAATATAGGATGAAAGTGCAGACTTGCCCATCTTTGATTTACAAAGCTGATTCACAAGAACTTACAGTATGTGCTGGTGTTGAATGACACTTTAACTTGCGAATATGCTGTCTGTTCTGATCAATGGCGGTGCATCATCCAACACATGGACTTTCGACCCAGCGGTACTGGCAGCCTCAGAGGTACTGGCAACCTCAGTGTCTGACATCTAAGGATACAATAAAATGATATTAGTCATGTGCAAATTAGGCAATAGGATATTATAACGATTCAACCATCCCCAGTATCCTCACTCTAAACAATTGACAAACCTGAGCTTCTGGATTTATAATTTCCTTTTCAAATCTGGCCTCACAAGTTGAATGATGTTTCTTTAGAGTTTCCATGCGTCTTCTTAGCCTCTGCAGTGCCTTTGTAAAGGAAGACAAGTTACAAAAAGAATAGTTGAGACTTAATAGAATGACATGATTGCTCTGCACACAACATCGGGGATGGGCTGGGGGACACCAATGACTGATATCATTGACTAATAGAGGTCCAACAAACATCTGTTACAATTTCCTTTTTTAAGACTACTTTCAAGGTAAAACAGCAAGCATAAGCATAACATAAGCAGATTATGCAAGTTTCTGGATACAACTGAAACTGAATCTGCTTTTATGGATAGACTAAAAGAGAATCAGTTTGAGTGGTTTGGCTAAAGCAAGGCAAGCATACTCTAAATACTAGGCGAAGCAGAAAAAACTAGGCTAAGCCTTAAAACATACCGCATTGGTTGCTTTGTATGTTCCTGGACTCTTATCTTCCATTTTGTTTTCGATCTTTAAAAATGAGTGTAGGGAATAAGGAGATATGTGAATATGTGAATGTCCATGCTTTTCAATAACACAATCTGGTCACTTATTTCTTATTTTCTTTCACATATTTCTTATTTTCATCCAAATTATTCCAACGGAAAAAATGGTCTTTGGGTAAGGGCTATAAAAAACAAGTGCAACTTAAATATATTAATTTAATGAGGGGATTTAATTAAATATTTTAGCACACATGCAGGCTTATAGCTTGACAAAACAGATGAAAATGAACTGGCTTTTCTAGCTAGCTTGTAAACCAATTCAAGTTACACTAGCAATTTTATTTTCCAATGCATGTAACATTGGGTTAACCACAATGTATTGATGTATTCTGAATCAAAGACATGTTTACCAATTATGCTAAACTTATTAGCTAGCTTGCCACCATAGCTAGCATCATACAAAAAAAAGAAGCTAGCATCGTTAGCATCGCTAGCACGCTAACCGTTAGCTAGCACGCTAACCCTTAGCAAGCAGTAAATAAGTATAAGGTAGAAACATGCAAAGTAACAATTGCATATGTATGAATTGTTTGGATAAGCCTACCAATTTCAATCTGTCATGACGCAGTATATCTGACACAACATTGTCAATGCATGTTGGATTCCACCGAAAGACATATGTGAGCTAACATTAACTAATTAATAATAAAGACAACGGGAACATGCATTGCTTGCCAATACACCAAATACAAATTCAATTTTAGCTAAACTATTGGTTAGCAGTTTAGTTAATAGCTTACCTTCTTGCATGAATTCAAACATCTGCAACCATCCTCCTCTTCCTTAAAAATGTGCTGCACAGCTACTTTAGAGGTGATTGTGCTCATGCAGAGACAGGCTTGCCAGATCAATTACGAATTTCTAGGAAGTCAACGCAAAACCTGCATTCAAAGCCTGAAAACTAGCACAATTTCAGCAGATTACAGGGAAATTAATAGATTTTTTTAAATGCCATGTTGGTAGTTGCAATATAGAAGTAGTATAAAAACTTGCACCCAGCGACCAAAACTTTTCACCTGTGGCAAAGTTTCCAAAGTACCTCAATAAACAACAAAAAAAAGCAAACATGGCAACCCTGGGCAGAGATGTGTTGACCTGTGAAACTTTTGGTAGTTTGGTACTTTTGTGCACTCTGCAGAAGTCAGATATTTGTGGCTAATGTTAACATTCTGTGGAGGTCACCTGATCCTAGATCTGTGAAATGGTTGACAACAACACAGTTTATGTTTGTGTTAGAGAGCACATAACAGGCCTGTCTGAACTTAATTTAGTCATTTGAAATCACATATTTTAATGTTAAGCTTTGATTTGTAACACTAAATGTTTTGTCAGTGCATAGTAGTCTGTAAGACAGTCTGTGGAACATTTTCATATTAGTGGTACATTTGAGTGAGAATTTGAGCTAGCAGTTGGAAATTTGATACATTGTATGACACACCCTACACTACAGCCAATCAATGATCAGCCTCCCATCCCCCTCTCTGCTCCACTCCACCAAGTCAAACATATAAGCCAACTACAGTGGGGAGAACAAGTATCTGATACACTGCCAATTTTGCAGGTTTTTCTACTTACAAAGCATGTAGAGGTCTGTAATTTTTTATCATAGGTACACTTCAACTGTGAGAGACAGAATCTAAAACAAAAATCCAGAAAATCACATTGTATGATTTTTAAGTAATTAATTTGCATTTTATTGCATGACATAAGTATTTGATACATCAGAAAAGCATAACTTAATATTTGGTACAGAAACCTTTGTTTGCAATTACAGAGATCATATGTTTCCTGTAGGTCTTGACCAGGTTTGCACACACTGCAGCAGGGATTTTGGCCCACTCCTCCATACAGACCTTCTCCAGATCCTTCAGGTTTCGGGGCTGTCGCTGGGCAATACGGACTTTCAGCTCCCTCCAAAGATCCAAAGATTTTCTATTGGGTTCAGGTCTGCAGACTGGCTAGGCCACTCCAGGACCTTGAGAGGCTTTTTAAGGAGCCACTCCTTAGTTGCCCTGGCTGTGTGTTTCTGGTCGTTGTCATGCTGGAAGACCCAGCCACGACCCATCTTCAATGCTCTTACTGAGGGAAGGAGGTTGTTGGCCAAGATCTTGCGATACATGGCCCCATCCATCCTCCCCTCAATACGGTGCAGTCGTCCTGTCCCCTTTGCAGAAAAGCATCCTGGACATGCGCTGGCTTGAGCAGGGGGACCTTGCGTGCGCTGCAGGATTTTAATCCATGATGGCGTAGTGTGTTACTAATGGTTTTCTTTGAGACTGTGGTCCCAGCTCTCTTCAGGTCATTGACCAGGTCCTGCCGTGTAGTTCTGGGCTGATCCCTCACCTTCCTCATGATCATTGATGCCCCACGAGGTGAGATCTTGCATGGAGCCCCAGACCGAGGGTGATTGACCGTCATCTTGAACTTCTTCCATTTTCTAATAATTGTGCCAACAGTTGTTGCCTTCTCACCAAGCTGCTTGCCTATTGTCCTGTAGCCCATCCCAGCCTTGTGCAAGTCTACAATTTTATCCCTGATGTCCTTACACAGCTCTCTGGTCTTGGCCATTGTGGAGAGGTTGGAGTCTGTTTGATTGAGTGTGTGGACAGGTGTCTTTTTTACAGGTAACGAGTTCAAACAGGTGCAGTTAATACAGGTAATGAGTGGAGAACAGGAGGGCTTCTTAAAGAAAACTAACAGGTCTGTGAGAGCCGGAATTCTTCCTGGCTGGTAGGTGATCAAATACTTATGTCATGCAATAAAATGCTAATTAATTATTTAAAAATCATACTTTGTGATTTTCTTGATTTTTGTTTTAGATTCCGTCTCTCACAGTTGAAGGGTACCTATGATAAAAATTACAGACCTCTACATGCTTTGTAAGTAGGAAAACCTGCAAAATCGGCAGTGTATCAAATACTTGTTCTCCCCACTGTATAAGTCTTAATGAAGAAACCGCTATAGACTATACTGAAGTCAGATATTTGTGACTAATGTTAACACGATATGGAGTTCCTTGGTGTCCACATCACCAACGAACTATCATGGTCCAAACAAACCAAGACAGTCGTGAAGAGGGCACGACAAAGCCTATTCCCCCTCAGGAGACTGAAAAGATTTGGCATGGGTCCTCAGATCCTCAAAAAATTCTACAGCTGCACCATCGAGAGCATCCTGACTGGTTGCATCACCGCCTGGTATGGCAACTGCTTGGCCTCCGACCGCAAGGCACTACAGAGGGTAGTGCGTACGGCCCAGTACATCACTGGGGCCAAGCTTCCTGCCATCCAGGACCTCTATACCAGGCGGTGTCAGAGGAAGGCCCTCAAAATTGTCAAAGACTCCAGCCACCCTAGTCATAGACTGTTCTCCCTGCTACCGCACAGCAAGCGGTACCGGAGTGCCAAGTCTAGGTCCAAAAGACTTCTCAACAGCTTTTACCCCCAAGCCATAAGACTCCTGAACAGCTAATCATGGCTACCCGGACTATTTGCACTGCCCCCCCACCCCATCCTTTTTACGCTGCTGCTACTCTGTTAATTATTTATGCATAGTCACTTTAACTATACCCACATGTACATATTACTTCAACTATCTCAACTAGCCGGTGCCCCCGCACATTGACTCTGCACCGGTACCCCCCTGTATATATAGCCTCCCTACTGTTATTTTATTTTACCTCTGCTCTTTTTTTCTCTACACTTTTTTTGTTGTTGTTTTATTTTTACTTTTTTGTTAAAATAAATGCACTGTTGGTTAAGGGCTGTAAGTAAGCATTTCACTGTAATGTCTGCACCTGTTGTATTCGGCGCATGTGACCAATACAATTTGATTTGATTTGATTTGAACTGATCCTAGAGCTGTGACTTACAGACTTTATAAGTGCCTAAGACCAACACTAATATATATATTGCGGTTGGCTAAAGACTCAAGTATGCTGGTGGGGTGGCCAAGCCCATCTTGTTTATGAACTTTATGGGGCCTAAGCCCATTCTTAATACACTGCTCAACAAAATAAAGGGAACACTTAAACAACACAATGTAACTCCAAGTCAATCACACTTCTGTGAAATCAAACTGTCCACTTAGGATGCAACACTGATTGACAATAAATGTCACATGCTGTTGTGCAAATGGTATAGACAACAGGTGGAAATTATAGGCAATTAGCAAGACACCCCCAATAAAGGACTGGTTTTGCAGGTGGTGACCACAGACCACTTCTCAGTTCCTATGCTTCCTGGCTGATGTTTTGGTCACGTTTGAATGCTGACGGTGCTTTCACTCTAGTGGTAGCATGAGACGGAGTCTACAACCCACACAAGTGGCTCAGGTAGTGCAGCTCATCCAGGATGGCACATCAATGCGAGCTGTGGCAAGAAGGTTTGCTTTACATCATATAATAGGCATATACATTACTCTGACTGAATTTCCACGTGGGCGAGGATATTGGAAATTTAATCAAAGCCTATTAGATGATAATTTATTTATAATTAGAACAAAGGAATTTATAACTGACTTTTTCCAACATAACTTAGGTACAGCGAATCCCCTTATTGTATGGGACACCTTTAAATGTGCCTTTAGAGGCCATGCAATTCAGTACTCATCTCGAAAACAAAAGCAATTTAGGTCAAAAGAGTTTATACTAAGAAAGGAAATAGAAAGTATAACAGAACAGATAGATGGCAATAAAAACTGTAACATAGAGGCTCAGAATAAATTAGAGGAAAAACAAAAAGAAATGGAAAAACTTATTCAAGAAAGATCAAGTGTAATATATTATAAAAATAAAGCAAACTGGATGGAATATGGGGAAAAATGCACAAAATTCTTTTTTAATCTTCAACATAGGAATGCTACCAAAAAGAACTTAATGAAACTGGTTACAATTGACGGAGTCACCCATAATTCACCTAATGATATTTTGAAGGAAGAAACAAAGTATTTTAAGCATATGTTTTCTTTTCAGTCGCCTCCATCTCCTCTAACTGAAGCTAATTGTAGAGATTTTTTTCCTATTGATAATGTCAAATTAACAGCCACACAGAAATACTCATGTGAAGGTGAAATTACAGAGGAGGAACTTCTGGATGCAATTAAAGACTTTAAGTCCGGGAAAACTCCAGGGTTGGATGGCATACCAATCGAGGTATACCAAACCTTTTTTGAAATACTAAGAGGACCGTTATTAGCATGTTTTAACCACTCCTATGTAAATGGTAGATTATCTGACACTCAAGAAGAAGGTCTGATCTCATTATTACTGAAACAGGATACAAGTGGAAAATATAAAGATCCAGTCCATTTAGAAAATTGGAGGCCCCTTACACTTCAGTGTTGTGATGCAAAAATCCTAGCAAAATGTATAGCGCATAGAACTAAAAAGGTATTGTCGGATATTATTCATTCTAATCAGACAGGTTTTTTACATGGAAGATACATTGGAGACAATATAAGGCAAGTATTGGAAACAATAGAACACTATGGAAAATATGGGAAACCAGGCCTGCTATTCATAGCAGACTTCGAAAAGGCATTTGATAAAGTTCGACTGGAATTCATATATAAATGCCTGGAGCATTTCAATTTTGGAGAATCTCTTATAAAATGGGTCAAAATCATGTATAGTAACCCTAGGTGTAAAATAGTAAATAATGGCTATTTCTCAGAAAGTTTCAAACTGTCAAGAGGAGTGAAACAAGGTTGTCCACTATCGGCATATCTATTTATTGTGGCCATCGAGATGTTAGCTATTAAAATCAGATCCAATAATAATATCAGAGGATTAGAAATACAGGGCTTAAAAACAAAGGTGTCATTGTACGCAGATGATTCATGTTTTCTTTTAGATCCACAACTAGAATCCCTCCACAGCCTCATAGAGGATCTAGATACATTTTCTAACCTCTCTGGATTAAAACCAAATTATGACAAATGTACTATATTACGTATTGGATCACTAAAAAATACAATTTTTACATTACCATGTAGTTTACCAATAAAATGGTCTGATGGTGATGTGGATATACTCGGAATACATATCCCAAAGGAAATAAATGATCTCACTTCAATAAATTTTAATAGAAAGTTAGCAAAAATTGATAAGATCTTACTACCATGGAAAGGAAAATACCTGTCAATTTGTGGAAAAATCACCCTGATTAACTCTTTAGTATTATCCCAGTTTACCTATTTGCTTATGGTCTTGCCTACGCCTAGCAAACAGTTTTTTAAATTATATGACAAAAAAATATTCAATTTTATTTGGAACGGCAAGCCAGACAAAATTAAAAGAGCATATTTATATAATGAATATGAATTCGGAGGACAGAAATTATTAAATATTAAAGCATTAGACCTATCACTAAAATCTTCAGTCATCCAAAAGTTATACTTAAATCCGAACTGGTTCTCAAGCAAATTAGTAAGATTGTCTCACCCACTGTTCAAGAAAGGCCTTTTTCCCTTTATTCAGATTACAACCTCTCACTTTCAGTTATTTGAAAAGGAAATAATCTCCCAAATGTCACTATTTCTAAAACAAGCCATAGAAAGTTGGTTACAATTTCAATTTAATCCTCCAGAAACGACAGAACAAATAATGCAACAAATATTGTGGTTAAATTCAAATATACTAATTGACAAAAAACCTATATTTATTGACAGAATGTTTAAAAAAGGTATAATCTTCGTAAATGATATCATCGGTAGGACTGGTGGAGTTATGTCGCACATGCAGCTAATAAAAACATATGGAAATGTCTGCTCTACCCAAAATTACAACCAAATAATTGCAGCCATACCGCAAAAGTGGAAGAGGAAAGTTGAAGGGGGAGAAAGTAAGGAACTTGTCTGTCGGCCTTGCATTAAAGAACATAATTGGTTAAGGAAAACTGTGATAAATAAAAAAGTATATCAGTTTCACTTAAGGACCAAAGGATTGACAGCAGTCCCATATAGATTGCAAAATAGTTGGGAAGAGATCTTTGACGTACCGATCCCATGGCATAGTGTTTATGAACTGACACGCAAAACGACACCGGATTCAAAAATTAGAATCTTTCAATTTAAATTATTATATAAAATTCTTGCTACCAATAGAATGTTATTTATATGGGGGATACAATCTTCCCAGCTCTGCAGATTTTGCTGTGAAGAGATAGAATCATTAGATCATTTGTTTTGGTTCTGTCCATTTGTAGCTTGTTTTTGGACACAGGTCCAGGAATGGCTAAAGGATTGCAATATTTACCTGGAACTAACCTTGCAGATAGCATTACTGGGTGATCTGAAAAGTCATAGTCAATCAATCAATAATATAATAATACTTTTAGCAAAAATGTTTATTTTTAATTCACAATCTGTAGAAGCAATGAGAATAGAAAGGTTCAGAACTTTTGTAAAACATCACAGTATGGTTGAAATATATATGGCAAATAGAAATCCTATATGGATGGTGTTAAGAGATAGATGGGAGGTATTGAATAGAGTTGAAGGATGGGACTAATAACAAATAACAACAAATAATAACAAAGATAGCTAATAATGTAAGCATACTGTGTCCATAATAAGTATATAGGTTGTATGTTGGGAGCTTTTGGGAAGGAGCACAGTTAGAAAGATATGGCATTTAGAGGCAAACCGGATGGACATCATGAAGATGATCGGAGAGGTTGAGAGTAGAAGAAGTTCAGGAGAAAAAAAATAAATAGATGTGTATATGTATATGTATGTATATATGTATATATATATATATATATATATGTATGTGTGTGTGTATGTGTATGTATGTATGTATGTATATATATATATATATATATATATATATATATATATATATATATATATATAGATATAGAATTATTGTAAAATTAACTCTGTCCATAAGGTGTAGATAGTGAGTATGGACCGGAAGTAGAGGCCTGGGCGTTGTTGTTCACTAATTTACTCCAAGTAGGGAAAGGATGGTGGGGTTGAAAAGTAATAAAGGGGAATATATATATATAAAAAATAAAAAAAAATATGGGGGATTGGAAGTGATGCAGACAATTACATTGATAGAAGATACAATCTATCTGCAATATTAAGCTGATCCTTCCCCCCGAAAAAAAAAAAAAAAAAAAAAAAAAAAAAAAAGTTTGCTGTGTCTGTCAGCGTAGTGTCCAGAGCATGGAGGCGCTACCAGGAGACAGGCCAGTACATCAGGAGACGTGGAGGAGGCCGTAGGAGGGCAACAACCCAGCAGCAGGACCGCTACCTCCGCCTTTGTGCAAGGAGGAGCAGGAGGAGCAGGAGGAGCACTGCCAGAGCCCTGCAAAATGACCTCCAGCAGGCCAAAAATGTGCATGTGTCTGCTCAAACGGTCAGAAACAGACTCCATGAGGGTGGTATGGGGGCCCGACGTCCACAGGTGGGGGTTGTGCTTACAGCCCAACACCGTGCAGGACGTTTGGCATTTGCCAGAGAACACCAAGATTGGCAAATTCGCCACTGGCGCCCTGTGCTCTTCACAGATGTAAGCAGGTTCACACTGAGCACATGTGACAGATGTGACAGAGTCTGGAGACGCCGTGGAGAACGTTCTGCTGCCTGCAACATCCTCCATGATGACCGGTTTGGCGGTGGGTCAGTCATGGTGTGGGGTGGCATTTATTTGGGGGGCCGCACAGCCCTCCATGTGCTCGCCAGAGGTAGCCTGACTGCCATTAGGTACCGAGATGAGATCCTCAGACCCCTTGTGAGACCATATGCTGGTGCGGTTGGCCCTGGGTTCCTCCTAATGCAAGACAATGCTAAACCTCATGTGGCTGGAGTGTGTCAGCAGTTCCTGCAAGAGGAAGGCATTGATGCTATGGACTGGCCCGCCCGTTCCCCATACCTGAATCCAATTGACCACATCTGGGACATCATGTCTCGCTCCATCCACCAACGCCACGTTGCACCACAGACTGTCCAGGAGTTGGCGGATGCTTTAGTCCAGGTCTGGGAGGAGATCCCTCAGGAGACCATCCGTCACCTCATCAGGAGCATGCCCAGGCGTTGTAGGGAGGTCATACAGGCACGTGGAGGCCACACACACTACTGAGCCTCATTTTGACTTGTTTTAAGGACATTACATCAAAGTTGGATCAGCCTGTAGTGTGGTTTTCCACTTTAATTTTGAGTGTGATTCCAAATCTAGACCTCCATGGGTTGATACATTTGATTTCCATTGATACTTTTTGTGTGATTTAGTTGTCAGTACATTCAACTATGTATTTAATAAGATTATTTCATTCATTCAGATCTAGGATGTGTTATTTTAGTGTTCCCTTTATTTTTTTGAGCAGTGTATATAGATGCTGCTATTGGCTCAATACTCAAGTATGATGTCAGGAGTGCAATTAAGTTGTGTTCAGGGGCAAGCCTTCTTATATCCATGGTCCGATTAGCTCGAGACTCACATATGCATCTCCCCTCATCGTCATAGAACAACCTGTCATTTAAATCGATTTTTATTTGGATTGCATGGAATGGACATACACTAAATTGTCCAAATTGGTAAAGTAAAAAAAAATAAAACATTTGGAAAAGTGGTGCGTGCATATATTTTCACCCCCTTTGCTATGAAGCCCCTAAATAAGATCTGGTGCAACCAATTACCTTCAGAAGTCACATAATTAGTTAAATAAAGTCACCCTGTGTGCAATCTAAGTGTCACATGATCTGTCACATGATCTCAGTATATATAAACCTGTTCTGAAAGGCCCCAGAGTCTGCAACACCACTAAGCAAGTGGCACCACCATGCAAGACCAAGGAGCTCTCCAAACAGGTCAGAGACAAAGTTGTGGAGAAGTACAGATCAGGGTTGGGTTATACAAAAATATCTCAAACTTTGAACATCCCACGGAGCACCATTAAATCCATTTTTTTTTTTATTGAAAGAACCTGGCACCACAACAAACCTGACAAGCCAAAACTCACGGACCAGGCAAGGAGGGCATTAATCAGAGAGGCAACGAAGAGACCAAATATAACCCTGAAGGAGCTGCAAAGCTCCACAGCGGAGATTGGAGTATCTGTCCATAGGACCACTTTAAGCCGTACACTCCACAGAGCTGGGCTTTACGGAAGACTGGCCAGAAAAAAAGCCATTGCTTAAAGAAAAAAAATAAGCAAACACGTTTGGTGTTCGCCAAAAGGCATGTGGGAGACTCCCCAAACAAATGGAAGAAGGTACTCTGTTCAGATGAGACTAAAATTGAGCTTTTTGGCCATCAAGGAAAACGCTATGTCTGATGCAAACCCAACACCTCTCATCACCCCGAGAACACCATCCCCACAGTTAAGCATGGTGGTGGCAGCATCATGCTGTGGGGATGTTTTTCATCGGTAGGGCCTGGGAAACTGGTCAGAATTGAAGGCATGATGGATGGCGCTAAATACAGGGACATTTTTGAGGGAAACCTGTTTCAGTCTTCCAGAAATTTGAGACTAGGACGGAGGTTCACCTTCCAATAGGACAATGACCCTAAGCATACTGCTAAAGGAACACTTGAGTGGTTTAAGGGGAAACATTTAAATGTCTTGGAATAGTCAAAGTCCAGACCTCAATCCAATTGAGAATCTGTGGTATGACTGAAAGATTGCTGTACACCATCCAACTTGAAGGAGCTGGAGCAGTTTTGCCTTGAAGAATGGGCAAAAATCCCAGTGGCTAGATGTGCCAAGCTTATAGAGACATACCCCAAGAGACTTGCAGCTGTAATTGCTGCAAAAGGTGGCTCACACAAAAAATATTCTGCATCTTCAAAGTGGTAGGCATGTTGTGTAAATCAAATAATACAAACCCCACAAAAATCCATATTAATTCCAGGATGTAAGGCAACAAAATAGGAAAAATGCCAAGGGGGGTGAATACTTTCGCAAGCCACTGTACTTAGCTTGAACCTCAGAAAAAACAGGTTTTCTAATGTGTACCGGTTCATGAGGGTTGCCTAATCACATATATGAAATTATGGAAAGATGTGACATTTTTAACCCTTCGTAACAGCCCCTATGACCCCAATTGAAGGCACTTCCTGTTATTACAGGAAGCTGAAAGTAAACATATATCCTCCTTGGGACACGCTTTTACAGAATCCTGAGTTTCAAGTCTTTACGTTAAGAACTGACTGATATACAAAGGGTTGAATGCAGTGTTTTTCAATAACTGCAGGGAGTGAAATCAAAACCACGTTTAGGGTCAATTTAACCACTTCCGGTTGCTCCAGGAAGCTTAAAATCAACACAGGTAATCCTTGTAGTGGCCTGATGGGTTGTCATTGAAGACAGTTTGATATGCCAATCACAACCCACATTGGCATCAGGTTGAAGTTAGGGCAACAGGCAATGTATTCCTATGGGGAGAGAGGTCAAGGTCAACTGTTAGAAGAATTACACCCTGTTTTCACTGTAAAGGGTTAATTCCACATGGTCAAGGGTAGGCTTGCACAGATCGGGAGGACCATAGGAACGTTCCTGTGGTTGAATTCTGTTTCTAGCTTCAACGGTTCTGCCGCTGTCACCCAAAAGCACCTTAAATTTAGGTCAGGCTTCATTTTGGGCCTTGTCCTAGGACCTCTCTGGATGTCAATATCTTGCCCCGACAATGTCAGAGAAAGATGCTCTTTGAATAAGTTGCTCTTTAGATGGCCCCCAACCATAATCTGGAAATATATTCAATTCAGAATACCATAAAGGGGTGAGGTGGCATCCTAGACTACAGTCGTGGTCAAACGTTTTGTGAATGACAAGTATTGGTCTTCACAAAGTTTGCTGCTTCAGTGTTTTTAGATATTTTTGTAAGATGTTACTATTGTATACTGAAGTATAATTACAAGCATTCCATAAGTGTCAAAGGCTTTTATTGACAATTACATTTAGTTTATGCAAAGAGTCAATATAACCTCTGCAATCCGCCCTGGCATGCTGTCAATTAACTTCTGGGCCACATCCTGACTGATGGCAGTCCATTCTTGCATAATCAATGCTTGGAGTTTTCAGAATTTGTGTGTTTTTGTTTGTCCACCCGCCTCTTGAGGATTGACCACAAGTTCTCAATGGGATTAAGGTCTGGGGAGTTTCCTGGCCATGGACCCAAAATGTGGATGTTTTGTTCCCAGAGCCACTTAGTTATCACTTTTGCCTTATGGCAAGGTGCTCCATCATGCTGGAAAAGGCATTGTTCATCACCAAACTGTTGTTGGATGGTTGGGAGAAGTTGCTCTCGGAGGATGTGTTGGTACAATTCTTTATTCATGGCTGTGTTCTTAGGCAAAATTGTGAGTGAGCCCACTCCCTTGGCTGAGAAGCAACCCCACACATGAATGGTCTCAGGAAGCTTTACTGTTGGCATGACACAGGACTGATGGTAGCGCTCACCTTGTCTTCTCTGGACAAGCTTTTTTCCGGATGCCCCAAACAATCGGAAATGACCCCAGTCCTCAGCAGTCCAATCCCTGTACCTTTTGCAGAATATCAGTCTGTCCCTGATGTTTTTCCAGGAGAGAAGTGGCTTCCTCGCTGCCCTTCTCGACACCAGGCCATCCTCCAAAAGTCTTCGCCTCACTGTGCATGCAGATGCACTTACACCTGCCTGCTGCCATTCCTGAGCAAGCTCTGCCCTGGTGGTGCCCCGATCCCGCAGCTGAATCAACTTTAGGAGACGGTCAGGCGCTTGCTGGACTTTCTTGGGCGCCCTGAAGCCTTCTTCACAACAATTGAATCAAATCAAATCACATTTTATTTGCCACATGCCTTTTGGACCTAGACTTGGCGCTCCGGTACCGCTTGCCGTGCGGTAGCAGAGAGAACAGTTTATGACTAGGGTGGCTTGAGTCTTTGACCATTTCTAGGGCCTTCCTCTGACACCACCTGGTATAGAGGTCCTGGATGGCAGGAAGCTTGACCCCAGTGATGTACTGGGCCGTAAGCACTACCGTCTGTAGTGCCTTGCGGTCGGAGGCCGAGCAGTTGCCATACCAGGCGGGGATGCAACCAGTCAGGATGCTCTCGATGGTGCAGCTGTATAACTTTTTGAGGATCTGAGGACCCATGCCAAATCTTTTCAGTCTCCTGAGGGGGAATAGGTTTTGTCGTGCCCTCTTCATGACTGTCTTGGTGTGTTTGGACCATGATAGTTAGTTGGTGATGTGGACACCGAGGAACTTGAAGCTCTCAACCTGTTCCACTACAGCCCCGTCGATGAGAATGGGGGCGTGCTCAGTCCTTTTTTTTTCCTGTAGTCCACAATCATCTCCTTTGTCTTCTTCACAACAATTGAATCTCTCTCCTTGAAGTTCTTGATGATCCGATAAATGGTTGATTTAGGTGCAATCTTACTAGCAGCAATGTCCTTGCCTGTGAAGCCCTTTTTGTGCAAAGCAATGATGACGGCACGCGTTTCCTTGCAGGTAACCATGGTTAACAGAGGAAGAACAATGATTTCAAGCACCACCCTCCTTTTAAAGCTTCCAGTCTGTTATTCTAACTCAATCAGCATGACAGAGTGATCTCCAGCCTTGTCCTCGTCAACACTCTCACCAGTGTTAACGAGATAATCACTGACATGATGTCAGCTGGTCCTTTTGTGGCAGGGCTGAAATGCAGTGGACATGTTTTTTTTCATGGCAAAGAGGGACTTTGCAATTAATTGCAATTCATCTGATCACTCTTCATAACATTCTGAAGTATATGCAAATTGCCATCATAAAAACTGAGACAGCAGACTTTGTGAAAATTTATATTTGTGTCATTCTCAAAACTTTTGACCACAACTGTACACATGGATACATACCACTACCTAGATTGAATTTGTAAGGGTTCCCAAAAGGGCAAAGAAAACGGAGAAAAACCTGGTTTTCTAATAAGTTTTCACTGTTAAGGGTTAAACCAATCCCAAAAAGCATGAATTATTTAGCACTGGTATTCAGTATAACATGACATGATATTTAGCATTAAACATTAACTGATTACTAGAGTAGGCTGAATTTAATAATACAATTGAGCATATTAAACTGATTAAAAAGGCTGATTTTAGCGACCTTCTTGCTTTGTCAGTTGCAGTCAGTGACACACAGCATATGGATGTTGACAATCACAACAAATCCCTGAGCCAGCTTCTACAGTCCAATCAGAAAAATCATGATGTTCTCTGCCATCCAATGAGAAAATACTGCAGTACTATATGTTCCCTATAGAGGGCGCTTGATGTTCTCGGCCATCCAATGATACAACATTGCAGTACTGTGTGTCCCCCATAGGGGGCCTACAAAAATACCGCCTTATTAGGACCATGACAGTTTTACTTGATTTTCAAACCAGGCATATTAGCATGCTATTTCCAGGCTATTCCAGTGGTTTGCCTTGTGAGGACCATGCTTTTGGTCCTAACTTGTCCAAAGGTCCTAATACGAAAGGTGTTTATATAAGTTGTGGTCCCAATACAGTCTCAAATACAAGAACACCAGACACACACACACACATACACTGGACACAGACACACACATACACACACTAGACACACACACACACTGGACACACACACACTGGACACACACACACACTGGACACACACACACTGGACACACACACACACTGGACACACACAAACACACACACACACACACACTGGACACACACACACACACACACACACACACACTGGACAAACACACACACTGGACACACACTGGACACACACAAACACACACACACACACAATGGACACACACAAACACACACACACACTGGACAAACTCACACACTGGACATACACACACACACACACTGGACACACACACACTGCACACACACACACACACACACTGAACACACACACTGGACACACACACTGTACAAATACACACACACACACACACACTGGACACACACACACTGGACACACTCACACTGGACACACAAACACTGGACACACACACACACACAAACCGGGGACACACACACACATACACAGGACACACACACACACTAGACACACACACACACACACACTGGACAAACACACACACTGGACACACTCACACTGGACATACACACACACACACTGGACACACTCACACTGTACACACACACACACACACACACACACTGGACACACACACACACACACACTGGACAAACACACACACACACACACACTGGACAAACACACACACTGGACACACACACTGGACACACTCACACTAGAAACACACACACACACACACACACATACACTGGACACACACACACACACACACACACTGGACACACACAAACACACACACACACACACACTGGACAAACACACACACTGGACACACACACTGGACACACACACACACTGGACACACACACACACTGGACACACACACACACTGGACACACACACACACACACCAGACACACACACACACATATACACTGGACACACACACACACACATATACACTGGACACACACATATACACTGGACACACACACACACACTAGACACACACACACACACACACACACACACACTGAACACACACACTGGAAACACACAAGCACTGGACACACACACACACACACACACACACACACACACACACACACACACACACACACACCAGACATACACACACACACCAGACACACACACACACACACATATATACACCGGACACACACACACATTAGACACACACACACACACACACACACACACACACACACACACTGGAAACACACACTGGACACACACAAGCACTGGACACACACACACACACACACACCAGACACACACACACACACATGTACACTGGACACACACACACACTAGACACACACACACACACACACACACACACACACACACTGGACACACACAAACACACACACACACTGGACACACACAAACACACACATACACAAACACACACACACACACACACACTGGACAAACACACACACACTGGACACACACACACTGGACACACTCACACTGGACACACACACACACACACACACACACACACACACACACTGGACACACACACGCAGGACAAACACACACACATACACTAAGACACACACACACACTGAACACACACACAGAAACACACACACACACACACACACACACACACTGGACATACACACACTGGACACACACACACACACTGGAAACACACACTGCACAACCACACACAATGAAAACACACACACACACTGGACACACACACACTGGACACACACACACACACACACACACACACACTGGACACACACTGGACACACACTGGACATACACACACACACACTGGACACACACACACTGAACACACACACACTGGACACACACACACACACACTGGATACACACACACACACTGGACACACACACACAAAAACACTTGATGCACACACACACACTCGACAAACACACACACACTGGACACACACACACACACACTGGACACATTTCCATGTGTTGGATTTTGATGAAAGGAAATCCCATATCGCCTACTGGACAGGACTTTGCTATGGCATCTTCTGTTTGGGTGTCTCAGGTCAGGTCTGAGCCATGATCAGAATGTGTCTCTGTGTCTATTTCCAGCCCTGCCATTTCTACCTGTCCTGATCTAGTGTTTCACCCCTGACCTCCTCACACCGTCTCACTGTCCATGTCTGCTTTTAGCTCCCACCTCTACTTCACTGTGTTATAATGGACCTTATGCTTGTTATGTCACCTCTGTAACCAGTTATCAAACATACTGACCTTTCTGACCCTATCCCATGGCCCTACTTTCTACAACTGAACATTTAAATTCCTCTATGAGTTTTGTTTTGTGTCCATTTACTTATTTATGTATTTGTTGTATATTGGGGTTGTGCTGCAGAGCATCATGGGGGTTTGTATGTGTTGAGATGATCACGTTCCAGATAAATGGTTGAACTGATTCCTGTCTCCTGTCTCATCATTATTGAATTGTTATACAGACGTGGTTATGAAACCCACGAGACATAACAACAGATTGGTGATGAGTAAGTCTGAATCTACAGGAACTATTCTGTCTGGAAGAAGTGGGTTTTTACAACTGTTTAAAACTGTTATTTTCTGTGGTACAGAATAGGCTAATGTTAGCACAGTGTATTGATAGCAGAGGCAAGTGCATAGTCGAGCTAGCTAAGAAAGAGCGTTAACCAGTGGTGTAAAGTACTTAAGTACTCCTCTGATCTGGCAGACTCAGTAAACACAAATGCTTTGTTTGTAAATTGTGTGAATGTTGGAGTGTGCCTCTGGCTGAACGTAAATTTAAAAAAACAAGAAAATCGTCTGGTTTGCTTTATGTAAGGAATTTGAAATGATTTATACTTACATTTACATTTGAGTTATTTAGCAGACGCTATTATCTAAGAAATAGTTGTCAGGTTGGACAGCAGCTAAAAAGATGTTGGAACTAAGATGGCAACCACCACACCTCATTGGATCAGCACTTTTATAGATATAATTTATTTAGAACTATCCACTGCTAGGATCCATGGGGCTAGCCAAACAACAATTGCAGCTGAAACCATAAAATAACTCCTGTAGTGGGTTTTACCCAACAGATTGACCGTTAATTATATTTTTGTGCAAATGTGTACCTTTATTTAGTATTTCATTTAATGGAGATCAGGTTGGGTGTGTTGGGGTGGTCCCAGGAGGGGTTGGAGGGTGGGTTGGGGTGGTCCCAGGAGGGGTTGGAGGATGGGTTGGGGTGGTCCCAGGAGGGGTTGGAGGGTGGGTTGGGGTGGTCCCAGGAGGGGTTGGAGGGTGGGTTGGGGTGGTCCCAGGAGGGGTTGGAGGGTGGGTTGGGGTGGTCCCAGAAGGGGTTGGAGGGTGGGTTGGGGTGGTCCCAGGAGGGGTTGGAGGGTGGGTTGGGGTGGTCCCAGGAGGGGTTGGATGGTGGGTTGGGGTGGTCCCAGGAGGGGTTGGAGGGTGGGTTGGGGTGGTCCCAGGAGTGGTTGGAGGGTGGGTTGATATATATATCATCAACATATCATATATATATATATATATATATCAACATAAACATAACAGGGTAGGGGCCGGGTGGGCATTCCGCCTCGGATCCTGCTCAGGGCGTGACGACCTCTCACTCTTCGCCTCCCTGTTGCGCCCCTGGTCTGGTCTAGACCTCGGCGCGTTGCTTCCCCTCTCTTTCCTCCCACTATACTCCAAGCCCTGTCTGGACCCTGGTGTGGGAGACCCCGAACCTGGAGAGGGGCTGACGTCTGGGTCTGGACTGGAGCCGCTGACCGGAGCTGGACCGGGCACCGGTGGAGCGGACTGCTCAGGCTCCGGACTGGAGCCGCTGACCGGAGCTGGACTGGGCACCGGTGGAGCGGACTGCTCTGGCTCCGGAGTGGAGCTGCTGACCGGATCTGGACTGGACTCCGGTGGAGCGGACTGCTCTGGCTCCGGAGTGGAGCAGCTCACCGGAGCTGGATCAGGCACCGGTGGAGCGGACTGCTCTGGCTCCGGAGTAGAGCCGCTGACCGGAGCTGGACTGGACCCCGGTGAAGCGGATTGCTCTGGCTCCGGAGTGGAGCAGCTGACCGGAGCTGAACTGGACCCCGGTGAAGCGGATTGCTCTGGCTCCGGAGTGGAGCAGCTGACCGGTGGAACAGGCACGGGCCGTGCCGGACTGGACACACGCACCACTGGCTTGGTGCGAGGAGCAGGAACAGGCCGCACCGGGCTGGCGACGCGCACCACTGGCTTGGTGCGGGGAGCAGGCACGGACCGTACAGGACTGGTGACGCGCACCACTGGCCTGGTGCGGGGAGCAGGAACAGGCCGGGCCTGCGACGCGCGCCACTGGCTTGGTGCGAGGGGCAGGAACATGCCGGGCCGGGCTGGCGACGTGCACCACTGGCTTGGTGCGAGGGGCAGGAACAGGCCGGACCGGGCTGGCGACGCGCACCACTGGCTTGGTGCGAGGGGCAGGAACAGGCCGGGCCGGCCCGGACTGGCGACACGCACCACTGGCTTGGTGCGAGGAGCAGGAACGGGTTGGGCCGTACTGGGAACACGCACCACTGGCTTGGTGCGAGGGGCCGGAACAGGCCGGACCGGGCTGGCGACGCGCACCACTGGCTTGGTGCGAGGAGCAGCAACAGGCCGGGCTGGGCTGGCGACGCGCACCACTGGCTTGGTGCGAGGAGCAGGAACGGGTCGGGCCGTACTGGGAACACGCACCACTGGCTTAGTGCGGGGAGCAGGAACGGGCCGGACCAGACTGGCGACACGCACCACCGGCTTGGTGCGAGGAGCAGGAACGGGTCGGGCCGTACTGGGAACACGCACCACTGGCTTGGTGCGAGGGACAGGAACAGGCCGGGCCGGACTGGCGATGCGCACCACTGGTTTGGTGCGAGGAACAGGAACAGGCCGGGCCGGACTGGCGACTCGGACCACTGGCTTGGTGCGAGGAGCAGGAACAGGCTGGGCCGGGCTGGCGACGCGCACCACTGGCTTGGTGCGAGGAGGAGGACCAGGCCGGGCCGGGCTGGCGACGCGCACCACTGGCTTGGTGCGAGGAGCAGGAACGGGTCGGGCCGTACTGGGAACACGCACCACTGGCTTAGTGCGGGGAGCAGGAACGGGCCGGACCGAACTGGCGACACGCACCACTTGCTTGGTGCGAGGAGCGGGACTGGGTTCCTTTATTAACCCCCGCTCCTTCTGCTGCCTAACCAGCTCCTCTCGCCGTGCCTCTACACTTTCCTTCTCCCTTTTAGCCTCCTGTAGCGCCTCCCTCTGACCGAATAACTCCTGCTCCCTCTGAACCAATAGCCCCCGTAACATGGTGGCCTCCTCTCCTAACCTGCAGATTCGCCCTTCCACGGCCTCCTGCTGCCTCGTCATCCACCCCGTGTGCCCCCCCAAAACATTTTATTGGGGTTGCCTCTCGGGTCTCCGTCGTCGGCACTGTTGGCGCCGTTTCTCCTCTCTATACCGGGCCTCCACTGTCTCCTCCCAAGGACGGCGATCCATCCCAGCCTGAATCTCCTCCCAAGTCCAGGATCCCTTACCGTCCAAGATCTCCTCCCATGACCACCAATTGCCCACCTGTGACATGGCTACTCTCTCCGCCTGGGCACGCTGCTCGGTCCTCGTTTGGTGGGATCTTCTGTCACGTTCGTTCATAGACGGGACGGACCAAGGCGCAGCGTGATATGCACACATGTTTATTATAACGAATAAACACAACGACAAAACAACAAACTAAACGAAACGTGAAGTCCAAGGTAGACACAAACAACATACCTTACACGGAACAAGATCCCACAACCCACTAGTGCCAATAGGCTGCCTAAGTATGGTCCCCAATCAGAGACAACGAGCGACAGCTGCCTCTGATTGGGAACCACACCGGCCAACATAGATCTAGACATACTAGATCCTACAACATAGAACAAACACAACAAGGAATATACACACCCTGACTCAACATATAAGCGTCCCCTGAGTCAGGGCGTAACAGCAAGGTGGGACGTCAAGTATCTACATGCTGGTGTAAGGACATGGATTGTCCAGAGACATTCCAACGAATGAAAAAGAGATGTTCACACTGTTGAGCAGGAGAACACTGAGGTGAGTGACTCATCAGACCAAGAGAACACTGAGGTGAGTGACTCATCAGACCAAGAGAACACTTAGGTGAGTAACTCATCAGACTAGGAGAACACTGAGGTGAGTGACACATCAGACCAAAAGAACACTTAGGTGAGTGACTCATCAGACCAGAAGTACACTGAGGTGAGTGACTCATCAGACCAGGAGAACACTGAGGTGAGTGACTCATCAGACCAAGAGAACACTGAGGAGAGTGACTCATCAGAGCAGTAGAACACTGAGGTGAGTCACTCATCAGACCAGGAGAACACTGAGGTGAGTGACTCATCAGACCAGGAGAACACTGAGGTGAGTGACTCATCAGACCAGGAGAACACTGAGGTGAGTGACTCATCAGACCAGGAGAACACTGAGGTGAGTGACTCATCAGACCAGGAGAACACTGTGGTGAGTGACTCATCAGACCAAGAGAACACTGAGGTGAGTGACTCATCAGACCAGGAGAACACTGAGGTGAGTGACTCATCAGACCAAGAGAACACTGAGGTGAGTGACTCATCAGACCAGGAGAACACTGAGGTGGGTGGCTCATCAGACCAAGAGAACGATTAGGTGAGAGACTCATCAGACCTGGAGAACACTGAGGTGAGTGACTCATCAGACCAGGAGAACACTGAGGTGAGTGACTCATCAGACCAGGAGAACACTGAGGTGAGTGACTCATCAGACCAGGAGAACACTGAGGTGAGTGACTCATCAGACCAAGAGAACACTGAAGTGAATGACTCATCAGACCAAGAGAAAACTGAGGTGAGTGACTCATCAGACCTGGAGAACACTGAGGTGAGTGACTCATCAGACCAAGAGAACACTGAGGTGAGTGACTCATCAGACCAAGAGAACACTGAGGTGAGTGACTCATCAGACCAGGAGAACACTTAGGTGAATGACTCATCAGACCAGGAGAACACTGAGGTGAGTGACTCATCAGACCAAGAGAACACTTAGGTGAGTGACTCATCAGACCAGGAGAACACTGAGGTGAGTGACTCATCAGACCAAGAGAACACTTAGGTGAGTGACTCATCAGACCAGGAGAACACTGAGGTGAGTGACTCATCAGACCAGGAGAACACTGAGGTGAGTGACTCATCAGACCAAGAGAACACTGAGGTGGGTGACTCTCAGACCAAGAGAACACTTAGGTGAGTGACTCATCAGACCAGGAGAACACTGAGGTGAGTGACTCATCAGAGCAGTAGAACACTTAGGTGAGTGACTCATCAGACCAGGAGAACACTGAGGTGAGTGACTCATCTGACCAGGAGAACACTGAGGTGAGTGACTCATCAGACCAAGAGAACACTGTGGTGAGTGACTCATCAGACCAGGAGAACACTGAGGTGAGTGACTCATCAGACCAGGAGAACACTGAGGTGAGTGACTCATCAGACCAGGAGAGAACACTGAGGTGAGTGACTCATCAGACCAGGAGAACACTGAGGTGAGTGACTCATCAGACCAGGAGAACACTGAGGTGGGTGACTCATCAGACCAGGAGAACACTGAGGTGAGTGACTCATTAGACCAGGAGAGAACACTGAGGTGAGTGACTCATCAGACCAGGAGAACACTGAGGTGAGTGACTCATCAGACCAGGAGAACACTGAGGTGAGTGACTCATCAGACCAGGAGAACACTGAGGTGAGTGACTCATCAGACCAGGAAGTCACACTGAAAATCCTGACTGTTGCTGGGGGGCCGCACGGCTACTATGTCTCCCTTGCTAGAGGGACAGCTGGTGAGTATGGAGATTAACACAGGGACAGCTGGTGAGTATGGAGATTGACACAGGGACAGCTGGTGCGAATGGAGATTGACACAGGACCAGCTGGTGAGTATGGAGATTGCCACAGGGCCAGCTGATGAGTATGGAGATTGACACAGGGACAGCTGGTGCGTATGGAGATTGACACAGGGCCAGCTGGTGAGTATGGAGATTGACACAGGGACAGCTGGTGAGTATGGAGATTGACACAGGGACAGCTGGTGAGTATGGAGATTGACAGAGGGCCAGCTGGTGAGTATGGAGATTGACACAGGGCCAGCTGGTGAGTATGGAGATTGACACAGGGCCAGCTGGTGAGTATGGAGATTAACACAGGGCCAGCTGGTGAGTATGGTGATTGACACAGGGCCAGCTGGTGCGTATGGAGATTGACACAGGGCCAGCTGGTGAGTATGGAGATTGACACAGGGACAGCTGGTGAGTATGGAGATTGACACAGGGACAGCTGGTGAGTATGGAGATTGCCACAGGGCCAGCTGGTGAGTATGGAGATTGACACAGGGACAGCTGGTGCGTATGGAGATTGACACAGGGCCAGCTGGTGAGTATGGAGATTGACACAGGGACAGCTGGTGAGTATGGAGATTGACACAGGGACAGCTGGTGAGTATGGAGATTAACACAGGGCCAGCTGGTGAGTATGGAGATTGGCAGAGGGCCAGCTGGTGAGTATGGAGATTGACACAGGGCCAGCTGGTGAGTATGGAGATTGACACAGGGCCAGCTGGTGAGTATGGAGATTAACACAGGGCCAGCTGGTGAGTATGGAGATTGACATAGGGACAGCTGGTGAGTATGGAGATTGACACAGGGCCAGCTGGTGAGTATGGATATTGACACAGGGCCAGCTGGTGAGTATGGAGATTGACACAGGGACAGCTGGTGAGTATGGAGATTGACACAGGGACAGCTGGTGAGTATGGAGATTGACACAGGGCCAGCTGGTGAGTATGGAGATTGACACAGGGCCAGCTGGTGAGTATGGAGATTGACACAGGGACAGCTGGTGCGTATGGAGATTGACACAGGGCCAGCTGGTGAGTATGGAGATTGACACAGGGACAGCTGGTGAGTATGGAGATTGACACAGGGACAGCTGGTGAGTATGGAGATTGACAGAGGGCCAGCTGGTGAGTATGGAGATTGACACAGGGCCAGCTGGTGAGTATGGAGATTGACACAGGGCCAGCTGGTGAGTATGGAGATTAACACAGGGCCAGCTGGTGAGTATGGTGATTGACACAGGGCCAGCTGGTGCGTATGGAGATTGACACAGGGCCAGCTGGTGAGTATGGAGATTGACACAGGGCCAGCTGGTGAGTATGGAGATTGACACAGGGACAGCTGGTGAGTATGGAGATTGCCACAGGGCCAGCTGGTGAGTATGGAGATTGACACAGGGACAGCTGGTGCGTATGGAGATTGACACAGGGCCAGCTGGTGAGTATGGAGATTGACACAGGGACAGCTGGTGAGTATGGAGATTGACACAGGGACAGCTGGTGAGTATGGAGATTAACACAGGGCCAGCTGGTGAGTATGGAGATTGGCAGAGGGCCAGCTGGTGAGTATGGAGATTGACACAGGGCCAGCTGGTGAGTATGGAGATTGACACAGGGCCAGCTGGTGAGTATGGAGATTAACACAGGGCCAGCTGGTGAGTATGGAGATTGACACAGGGACAGCTGGTGAGTATGGAGATTGACACAGGGCCAGCTGGTGAGTATGGAGATTGACACAGGGCCAGCTGGTGAGTATGGAGATTGACACAGGGACAGCTGGTGAGTATGGAGATTGACACAGGGACAGCTGGTGAGTATGGAGATTGACACAGGGCCAGTTGGTGAGTATGGAGATTGACACAGGGCCAGCTGGTGAGTATGGAGATTAACACAGGGCCAGCTGGTGAGTATGGAGATTGACACAGGGCCAGCTGGTGAGTATGGAGATTGACACAGGGCCAGCTGGTGAGTATGGAGATTGACACAGGGACAGCTGGTGAGTATGGAGATTAACACAGGGCCAGCTGGTGAGTATGGAGATTGACACAGGGCCAGCTGGTGAGTATGGAGATTGACACAGGGCCAGCTGGTGAGTATGGAGATTAACACAGGGCCAGCTGGTGAGTATGGAGATTGACACAGGGACAGCTGGTGCGTATGGAGATTGACACAGGGCCAACTGGTGAGTATGGAGATTGACACAGGGCCAGCTGGTGCGTATGGAGATTGACACAGGGCCAGCTGGTGAGTATGGAGATTGACACAGGGCCAGCTGGTGCGTATGGAGATTGTACCTTAGGCTATCAGACCAAAAGTCAAGGCTGACTTGGACACTTTAGTCAAGAACAAAGTACTGGAGTTGGTCAGCATGAGTCTCTATGGTGTGGAAGCAGTCTTGTCCCATATCATGCCTTCTGGTGAAGAAAAGGCTTTCACACCAAGGACATTGAACGAAGCAGAAAGTAACTAATGCACAGATAGAATGAGAAGCCCTTGGTCACCCTTCTTACAAATCATTGTTCGCTGACGAGCATCTTTGGACCTCATACTAGGATTCTGTCACTTGCTGCCAGCAGAACGTAAAGGCAGGCTTTGTTGTCAGCACACACCTACGACATCAAGTACTGCAAGTCAGAACTGCACTGCAATGCAGATCAGTGGAGGCTGCTGAGGGGAGGACGGCTCATAATAATGTCTGGATTGGAGCAAATAGAATGGCATCAAACACATGGAAACCATGGAAACCATGTGTTTGATGTATTTGATACCATTCCCCTAATTCCGCTCCAGCCATTACCACGAGCCCGTCCTCCCCAATTAAGCTGCCACCAAACCCCTGTGATGCAGATGGACTCCAGGTTACCACTACCTGTGGTCAAGACAGAGTCAGATGGACTCCAGGTTACCACTACCTGTGGTCAAGACAGAGTCAGATGGACTCCAGGTTACCACTACCTGTGGTCAAGACAGAGTCAGATGGACTTTCCAGGTTACCACTACCTGTGGTCAAGACAGAGTCAGATGGACTCCAGGTTACCACTACCTGTGGTCAAGACAGAGTCAGATGGACTCCAGGTTACCACTACCTGTGGTCAAGACAGAGTCAGATGGACTTTCCAGGTTACCACTACCTGTGGTCAAGACAGAGTCAGATGGACTCCAGGTTACCACTACCTGTGGTCAAGACAGAGTCAGATGGACTCCAGGTTACCACTACCTGTGGTCAAGACAGAGTCACGCCAAGTAGACATCTTCTACTTCAGACAAGTGGAAAACGCACCAGTCACTTCAGCACAAGTGTGGAGAAACATCAGAAACGACCCGGTTTCATCTGAAGTGATGGACATCATCATCATCAAAGGTAAAGCCGCAGGAGATGCTCTGGAACTGAGATATCAATACAGTCCGTTGTCTGCTGTGGGAGAGGAGAGTTATCATTCCACCTTCACTGAGGAAACTGGTGTTGCAACAGTTACACTCAGGTCATTGTGGAATGGTTCACATGAAGTAAATCACACAAAGCTACTTCTGGTGGATTGGATTGGATGGAAGCATTGAGGAGAAAGTGTAAACGTGTTCCTCATGTCAGGAGGTTCTCAACGTACCTCAACTTGGAGAGAGAGGGGGGTGGAGACAGGGGGAGGAGGAGGAGAGAGAGGGATGGAGACAGGGGGAGGAGGAGGAGGGAGAGGGGTGGAGACAGGGGGAGGAGGAGGAGAGAGAGGGGTGGAGACAGGGGGAGGAGGAGGAGAGAGAGGGATGGAGACAGGGGGAGGAGGAGAGAGAGGGGTGGAGACAGGGGGAGGAGGAGGAGAGAGAGGCATAGAGACAGGGGGAGGAGGAGGAGAGAGAGGGATGGAGACAGGGGGAGGAGGAGGAGAGAGAGGGGTGGAGACGGGGGAGGAGGAGGAGAGAGAGGGGTGGAGACAGGGGGAGGAGGAGGAGAGAGAGGGATGGAGACAGGGGGAGGAGGAGAGAGAGGGGTGGAGACAGGGGGAGGAGGAGGAGAGAGAGGGGTGGAGACAGGGGGAGGAGGAGGAGAGAGAGGGGTGGAGACGGGGGAGGAGGAGGAGAGAGAGGGGTGGAGA
Organism: Coregonus lavaretus; assembly: GCF_964263955.1. NCBI lineage: Eukaryota > Metazoa > Chordata > Actinopteri > Salmoniformes > Salmonidae > Coregonus > Coregonus lavaretus. The sequence continues at coordinate 102,409 of NW_028166842.1, forward strand.
CAGGGGGAGGAGGAGGAGAGAGAGGGATGGAGACAGGGGGGGAGGAGGAGAGAGAGGGGTGGAGACAGGGGGAGGAGGAGGAGAGAGAGGGGTGGAGACAGGGGGAGGAGGAGGAGAGAGAGGGGTGGAGACAGGGGGAGGAGGAGGAGAGAGAGGGATAGAGACAGGGGGAGGAGGAGGAGAGAGAGGGATGGAGACAGGGGGAGGAGGAGGAGAGAGAGGGGTGGAGACAGGGGGAGGAGGAGGAGAGAGAGGGGTGGAGACAGGGGGAGGAGGAGGAGAGAGAGGGATAGAGACAGGGGGAGGAGGAGGAGAGAGAGGGATGGAGACAGGGGGAGGAGGAGGAGAGAGAGGGGTGGAGACAGGGGGAGGAGGAGGAGAGAGAGGGGTGGAGACAGGGGGAGGAGGAGGAGAGAGAGGGATGGAGACAGGGGGAGGAGGGCAAGAGAGAGAGGTGGAGACAGGGGGAGGAGGAGGAGAGAGAGGGATGGAGACAGGGGGAGGAGGAGGAGAGAGAGGGGTGGAGACAGGGGGAGGAGGAGGAGAGAGAGGGGTGGAGACAGGGGGAGGAGGAGGAGAGAGAGGGGTGGAGACAGGGGGAGGAGGAGGAGAGAGAGGGATAGAGACAGGGGGAGGAGGAGGAGAGAGAGGGATGGAGACAGGGGGAGGAGGAGGAGAGAGAGGGGTGGAGACAGGGGGAGGAGGAGGAGAGAGAGGGGTGGAGACAGGGGGAGGAGGAGGAGAGAGAGGGATGGAGACAGGGGGGGAGGAGGAGAGAGAGGGGTGGAGACAGGGGGAGGAGGAGGAGAGAGAGGGATGGAGACAGGGGGAGGAGGGCAAGAGAGAGAGGTGGAGACAGGGGGAAGAGGAGGAGAGGGACGGAGACAGGGGGAGGAGGAGGAGAGAGAGGGGTGGAGACAGGGGGAGGAGGAGGAGAGAGAGGGATGGAGACAGGGGGAGGAGGAGGAGAGAGAGGGGTGGAGACAGGGGGAGGAGGAGGAGAGAGAGGGGTGGAGACAGGGGGAGGAGGAGGAGAGAGAGGGGTGGAGACAGGGGGAGGAGGAGGAGAGAGAGGGATGAGACAGGGGGAGGAGGAGGAGAGAGAGGGATGGAGACAGGGGGAGGAGGAGGAGAGAGAGGAGCAGGGGCACAGAGTAATCCAAACTATCCAGTGGCATTTGTAGATGTACTTCCCATTTCAGAGCAATCCAAACTATCCAGTGGCATTTGTAGATGTACTTCCCATTTCAGAGCAATCCAAACTATCCAGTGGCATTTGTAGATGTACTTCCCATTTCAGAGCAATCCAAACTATCCAGTGTCATTTGTAGATGTACTTCCCATTTCAGAGCAATCCAAAACTATCCAGTGGCATTTGTAGATGTACTTCCCATTTCAGAGCAATCCAAACTATCCAGTGTCATTTGTAGATGTACTTCCCATTTCAGAGCAATCCAAACTATCCAGTGTCATTTGTAGATGTACTTCCCATTGTAGCTAAGGACACAGCCAGGGAAACTACCAAGCACAAGGGTTTGGCTAAAGTGAAGCACTTCCCACTTACAGGGTGACCTAACCATGTTACTGATCCTGAACTAAAGCCTGATTGGGTGAGAAGGGATGAGCTCACTGTAGACAGTGATTGTGTGTTATGGGGTATGAGAGCGGTGGTGCCGGCTACTCTACAGAGGAACCTACTGAAGGAGCTACATGAAAACCACTGGAGCATGGTTCAAATGGAAGCTCTGGCAAGGAGACACTTTTAGTGGCCCGAGTTAGACTCAGACATAGAAGACATGGTAAGGAGATGGCCCAGGTTAGACTCAGACATAGAAGACATGGTAAGGAGATGGCCCAGGTTAGACTCAGACATAGAAGACATGGTAAGGAGATGGCCCAGGTTAGACTCAGACATAGAAGACATGGTAAGGAGATGGCCCAGGTTAGACTCAGACATAGAAGACATGGTAAGGAGATGGCCCAGGTTAGACTCAGACATAGAAGACATGGTAAGGAGATGGCCCAGGTTAGACTCAAACATAGAAGACATTGGTAAGGAGATGGCTCAGGTTAGACTCAGACATAGAAGACATGGTAAGGAGATGGCCCAGGTTAGACTCAGACATAGAAGACATGGTAAGGAGATGGCCCAGGTTAGACTCAGACATAGAAGACATGGTAAGGAGATGGCCCAGGTTAGACTCAGACATACAAGGTTATCACTGGTTAAACCCAGCTTTTCAGCTGACATGCAGTCTAAGATACAGGACAAGGGGTTGGGCAAGAGTCTTCGTTTTTTACAGTCGGAACAAACAGTGCTTGTCCCAGATTACCGGGGAGGAGAGAGAGAGAGAAATGGAGACCCGGGGTTGTGAAAAGGCTACTTGGGCCTGTAGCCTACTTAGTGCAGACTGAGGGAAAAACTGTGTAAGAAGCACGTGGATCAAATGATGATGCAACACAATGAATGAGAAGAGCTGAATGTGTCAGAGTGGAACATCTCTGATTTGGACTTGGACACTACCACTGGGACGGGCACCAATACAGACACACAGATTGTTCCAGGCCGTGAGCCTGAGGGTCCAGAGCATCATGAGAGGCCAAAAAGGGTCAGAAGGCCTCCGGACCGATTGGATCTGTAAACAGGTTGTATATGAGTTGAGAAGTGAAAGACTGTTTTGGAAAACTCATGATGTTAAGTCAAGGATGTTTTCAGAGGAAGTGAGAATTTCCTGGGGAGGAGTGTGGTGTATTGAGAAATGTATTATGTGTTAATGAGTTTAGATTTAAAATGGTTGCAAATAGCCAATGGGATTTGTATGCAGGAGTTTATTTGAATTAACAAATGACATTGGGTTATCCATTCTTGCATCGAAGTGATTGGATTACGAGATGCAAGGCCGGTAAAAAGTTTAATGATGTATTGGTTGGGCTGAAGACGCTGTAGAGAGTGGTCCACTGGAATGTGTTAAGGAGAACATGAAATAAATCTGTTCAGTTTATTATAAGTACGCTTCGGAGTCTTCAGTAAAATAACCCAGCATCTTAGGATGCAACAATGATCCTTTATCATGTTTAGAAAATAACAGATTGAAAGACAACAAATAGCCTAATTTTAATTAATTAAAAATATGTCTAAATATGTTAGAGACATGGGACATGGCCTTGTGTTGCTGCACTGTCTAAATATGTTCGAGACATGGGACATGGCCTTGTGTTGCTGCACTGTCTAAATATGTTAGAGACATGGGACATGGCCTTGTGTTGCTGCACTGTCTAAATATGTTAGAGACATGGGACATGGCCTTGTGTTGCTGCACTGTCTAAATATGTTAGAGACATGGAACATGGCCTTGTGTTGCTGCACTGTCTAAATATGTTAGAGACATGGGACATGGCCTTGTGTTGCTGCACTGTCTAAATATGTTCGAGACATGGGACATGGCCTTGTGTTGCTGCACTGTCTAAATATGTTAGAGACATGGGACATGGTCTTGTGTTGCTGCACTGTCTAAATATGTTAGAGACATAGGACATGGCCTTGTGTTGCTGCACTGTCTAAATATGTTAGAGACATGGGACATGGCCTTGTGTTGCTGCACTGTCTAAATGTGTTAGAGACATGGGACATGGCCTTGTGTTGCTGCACTGTCTAAATATGTTAGAGACATGGGACATGGCCTTGTGTTACTGCACTGTCTAACTACCTTAACAAACAGTGACACATTATATTATTATTATTATTATTATTGACATTTAACATGGAAAAGAGGTGACCCCTTGACTTTTTCCACATTTTGTTACGTTACGGCCTTATTATAAAATTGATTAAATAAAACAATGTCCTCATCAATCTACACACAATACCCCATAATGACAAAGCGAAAAACAGGTTTATAGAAATGTTTGCAAATGTATAAAAATTCAAAATGAAAAAAACGTATGTACATAAGTATTCAGACCCTTTGTTATGAGACACTAAATTGAGCCCAGGTGCATCCTGTTTCCATTGATCATCCTTGAGCTGTTTCTTCAACTTGATTGGAGTCCACCTGTGGTAAATTCCATTGTTAGGACATGATTTGGAAAGGCACACACCTGTCTATATAAGGTCCCACAGTTGACACACCCCTCACTATAGTCATTGGTTGCACTAATTGCATTTGTCTACATAACCTGGTTCAGTCATTCATGACATCAGTTGATATACAGAGTGTGAGACTCTCTCTATATTTTTATATCTTCCAGTTCATTCTCCGTTAGTCAGCACCTCTACACTAAATAATGTTCTCTGGGGGTGCGTCAGCTCATGCTTTTTATTAGAGACTTTAGTCCCCAGAGGTCTTAACCTGGAAAAGGACTATAGTATGTTTTAGAGACTTTAGTCCCCAGAGGTCTTAACCTGGAAAAGGACTATAGTATGTTTTAGAGACTTTAGTCCCCAGAGGTCTTAACCTGGAAAAGGACTATAGTATGTTTTAGAGACTTTAGTCCCCAGAGGTCTTAACCTGGAAAAGGACTATAGTATGTTTTAGAGACTTTAGTCCCCAGAGGTCTTAACCTGGAAAAGGACTATAGTATGTTTTAGAGACTTTAGTCCCCAGAGGTCTTAACCTGGAAAAGGACTATAGTATGTTTTAGAGACATTAGTCCCCAGAGGTCTTAACCTGGAAAAGGACTATAGTATGTTTTAGAGACTTTAGTCCCCAGAGGTCTTAACCTGGAAAAGGACTATAGTATGTTTTAGAGACTTTAGTCCCCAGAGGTCTTAACCTGGAAAAGGACTATAGTATGTTTTAGAGACTTTAGTCCCCAGAGGTCTTAACCTGGAAAAGGACTATAGTATGTTTTAGAGACTTTAGTCCCCAGAGGTCTTAACCTGGAAAAGGACTATAGTATGTTTTGTGAAGAGTCCATTCCCTTGTTAGTCCAGTCCCCCCCAACTTGTGGTTGTTTATTTTCCAATACCTAACATATTTAACATGTGTTATATAGCAATGGTTTTACATCAATGATATCTACTGCAGTTGAAATGTGATTGCCCTGTCTCCCAAATTGTTTTAGTGGTTCCATTTGTGTAATTGACCACTAGGTGGAGACATTGACCACAGTACGGCTCACCCTGAGGACCAACCTGTATAGTCCACCAACCCTCTCTCATTAGCACCACCAGCTGAAGAGAGTTTCTCCCTCACTGTGTTCCCCATGCAGGCCCGGCGCCACGAGGGTGCAAAAGGGGGAAATGGCATTGTGTCCATGGAGCACTTTAACAATTCCATGTCCAAGGAGGTCTGGGTGCAGTGTTGGGAATGATGGGCTCACCAAGCCTGAACCCCAGGACAGCCATACCACTGTCACCAAGCCTGAACCCCAGGACAGCCATACCACTGTCACCAAGCCTGAACCCCAGGACAGCCATGCCACTGTCACCAAGCCTGAACCCCAGGACAGCCATACCACTGTCACCAAGCCTGAACCCCAGGACAGCCATACCACTGTCACCAAGCCTGAACCCCAGGACAGCCATACCACTGTCACCAAGCCTGAACCCCAGGACAGCCATACCACTGTCACCAAGCCTGAACCCCAGGACAGCCATACCACTGTCACCAAGCCTGAACCCCAGGACAGCCATACCACTGTCACCAAGCCTGAACCCCAGCACAGCCATACCACTGTCACCAAGCCTGAACCCCAGGACAGCCATACCACTGTCACCAAGCCTGAACCCCAGGACTAATGGCTGAGGTGGGTGATTGTATATGTGGTTTATTATAATTGTATTTATCTGCAATAGCTAGTTTCCATAATATACTGATATATATTTTAACAGTATTGTGTCTCTAGCTGTATAACCATTCCTGCTGCTATTTGTTCTTGTCTGTGTTCCTTTCAAATAAATAAAACGTTTCAACAGAGTTTCAACTGAAAATCAGAGACCGGGAAATCAAGTCACATGCTGGTGTAAGGACATGGATTGTTCAGCCTGTGGTAAAAAGGTCAACATCGGACAAGTCTCCAGAAACAAAAAGAGAACAGAGAAATCACAAAAACGGGAAACAAGAAACAGACATTCCAACGAAAGACACATAGACATGTTTACACTGTTAAGTAAGAGAACACTGAGGTGAGTGACTCATCAGACGAGGAAGTCAAACTGAAAATCCTGACCTTTTCCTGGCGGGTTGCACGGCTACTATGTCTCCCCCTTGCTAGAGGGACAGCCGGTGGGTATGGAGATTGACACAGGGGCAGCTGTATCTCTTGTGTCAGAAAAAAGACACTGAAACACCTTCCACTTCAACCAGCGCACCTCGTGTTAAAGACTTACACAGGTGAATCTGTCGCTGTGAGAGGCATCACTGATGTCACAGTTCAGGTAAACAGACAAACTGAAAAGCTGCCACTCTATGTTGTGAAAGGAGACTATGCATCACTACTTGGATGTTCATAGTTGGAGAAAATCACACTGGACTGGCCATCAGTGCATACAATGACACATGGAGACACAGACCTACCTGCCATCTTAAAGAAACATGGAGAAGTCTTTAATGGACAGCTGGGTAGTATGAACGACATTACAGGGAAGGTTAGCATTAAGCCAGACAGCAAACCAACGTTTCTGAAAGCACGACCAAAAGTCAAGGCTGACTTGGACGCTTTAGTCAAGAACAAAGTATTGGAGCCAGACAGCATGAGTGAACGCATGAGCAACACCCATCTACCAGTCCTTAACACTAGAATCGCCTGGCCTTTCAGCTAGTAGGGATGGGTAACTCCAATCCTCGGGGTGTCACACTGTTCCCCCATCCCTAGCAAACACAGCTGATTAAACTAATCACATTCTAAACTGAAGATCATGATTAGTTAATTATTGGAGTCAGGTGTGTTAGCTGGGCCTGGGGCAAAAGTGTGACACCAATCAGGCCCAGAGGACTGGAGTTTTCCATCCCTGCACTAGAGCAAGGTGTGACACCAATCAGGCCCAGAGGACTGGAGTTGCCCATCCCTGTGCTATAGCAAGGTGTGACACCAATCAGGCCCCGAGGACTGGAGTTGCCCATCCCTGCACTAGAGCAAGGTGTGACACCAATCAGGCCCGGAGGACTGGAGTTGCCCATCCCTGCACTAGAGCAAGGTGTGACACCAATCAGGCCCCGAGGACTGGAGTTGCCCATCCCTGCACTAGAGCAAGGTGTGACACCAATCAGGCCCCAAGGACTGGAGTTGCCCATCCCTGCACTAGAGCAAGGTGTGACAACATGGTTGATAAATAAATCCTTGATACATAGTGCATAAACTATTGTAAAGGATTAATTGCATGAAGAAATATTAGTGGAAATATATATTTTTTGTAACTTTAAAAAAAGTTAATTCTACAAAGTAAAATAAAAAAAGGCCTATAGCCTATTTCTGTTTCCCTTACAATAAAAACATTACAGTGTAATCCATATGATCAACTTTATTTGTAGATTCAATTAGTAACAGAGTTTTAGTACTTAATAAAGTCAATTTACAGTTTATTTTGACAAAGTAGAATGAAAAATAATAATAATAAAAATAATAATCATAATAATAATAATATAACCAGCCAGGTGCTCAGGTGAAATGATTTGCTGTATTTCTAAACAAAAGCACCAGTGCATTAACAATTATAAAGGATTAATGCCATGAATAAATATTTGTGTTAATATATTAATGACAAGATGTAAAAACAATAATGTGTTGATTGTATCAGACACTGTACCGAGCCTTTACACATGAACCAATCACGTCTTCTCTTTATGCTTCAGGTCCACAGTCAGCACACAGCTTCGGGGCTTTGTGTGAGCAAGCCCCACAAACAAATCGGTTGCCCTGCACACCGTTTTTATGGGACTTTTTCCGTCCGCTCTTACTTACTTGACATTGTGTCTCCTTTTTCCACAGTGGGAGCTGTGGTTCTTGGGGAAGATGGAGAGCAGGACCTGCTGTCTTGACATTGTGTATTTTTCCCCAGTGGGAGCTGTGGTTTTTGGGGAAGAGGGAGAGCAGGACCTGCTGTCTTGACATTGTGTATTTTTCCCCAGTGGGAGCTGTGGTTTTTGGGGAAGAGGGAGAGCAGGACCTGCTGTCTTGACATTGTGTATTTTTCCCCAGTGGGAGCTGTGGTTTTTGGGGAAGAGGGAGAGCAGGACCTGCTGTCTTGACATTGTGTCTCCTTTTTCCCCAGTGGGAGCTGTGGTGCTTGGGGAAGAGGGAGAGCAGGACCTGCTGTCTTGACATTGTGTATTTTTCCCCAGTGGGAGCTGTGGTTTTTGGGGAAGAGGGAGAGCAGGACCTGCTGTCTTGACATTGTGTCTCCTTTTTCCCCAGTGGGAGCTGTGGTTTTTGGGGAAGAGGGAGAGCAGGACCTGCTGACTTGACATTGTGTCTTTTTCCCCAGTGGGAGCTGTGGGGCTTGGGGAAGAGGGAGAACAGGACCTGCTGTCTTGGCATTGTGTCTTTTTCCCCAGTGGGAGCTGTGGTGCTTGGGGAAGAGGGAGAACAGGACCTGCTGTCTTGACATTGTGTATTTTTCCCCAGTGGGAGCTGTGGTACTTGGGGAAGAGGGAGAACAGGACCTGCTGTCTTGACATTGTGTATTTTTCCCCAGTGGGAGCTGTGGTTCTTGGGGAAGAGGGAGAGCAGGACCTGCTGTCTTGACATTGTGTATTTTTCCACAGTGGGAGCTGTGGTTTTGGGGGAAGAGGGAGAGCAGGACCTGCTGTCTTGACATTGTGTCTCCTTTTTCCCCAGTGGGAGCTGTGGTGCTTGGGGAAGAGGGAGAGCAGGACCTGCTGTCTTGACATTGTGTATTTTTCCCCAGTGGGAGCTGTGGTTTTTGGGGAAGAGGGAGAGCAGGACCTGCTATGTTGACATTGTGTATTTTTCCCCAGTGGGAGCTGTGGTTTTTGGGGAAGAGGGAGAGCAGGACCTGCTGTCTTGACATTGTGTATTTTTCCCCAGTGGGAGCTGTGGTTTTTGGGGAAGAGGGAGAGCAGGACCTGCTGTCTTGACATTGTGTCTCCTTTTTCCCCAGTGGGAGCTGTGGTGCTTGGGGAAGAGGGAGAGCAGGACCTGCTGTCTTGACATTGTGTCTCCTTTTTCCCCAGTGGGAGCTGTGGTTTTTGGGGAAGAGGGAGAGCAGGACCTGCTGTCTTGACATTGTGTCTCCTTTTTCCCCAGTGGGAGCTGTGGTGCTTGGGGAAGAGGGAGAACAGGACCTGCTGTCTTGACATTGTGTCTTTTTCCCCAGTGGGAGCTGTGGTGCTTGGGGAAGAGGGAGAGCAGGACCTGCTGTCTTGACATTGTGTCTTTTTTTTTGGGCTCCACGTGTCTCAAAACCACAGTCTCAGACAGTCTCTCACCCGCTGATCTGGTTTCATCTTTCCCCAGATATGGAAAGACACTGAGCAAGTTGGTTTCGACATCGGCGGCTAACCAAAACAGAAGTCACATGCACCATTATCAGTTTCTATCTGGTTTCTATTGGCCATTCATCCATTGACGACAGAATATTATGTTACTCGTTGTTGCTTAGTTGCCAGAGCAATGCTGGCACTAGAGTGGTCGTGTGCTAAATGAATGAACAGCAGGGATGTTGGTGAAAAAATTATATTTGGAAATAGAGCTGCACCTCTTGAATTTGGAGAGTTACTGTATTTGATAAAGGTAAGTGTCATAGAAACTGCAGAATATGCTCTTTCAGATACAGCACTATATAGAAATCACAATGTTTTACCTGCATGTGACTCTGAAGGAGGATTTGATAAAGAGATGCTCCTTTCCCTGCATCTGTCAATTACAAGATGCGCCCATCTCTTCATGTACAATTTGACAACTGATAATATTGTCACTCATCAGACTATTGTCAATGTAATCTGGTCTATAGGCTAACTCTTATCATGTGTGAAATGAGTTGAGTTATAGTTCAGGTGTAGTTTTGATGGGCCGGCTGTGAGGCTGACTGGCATCAGTTTGTTTCCTGCTCATCAACTTTGATAGATTCAAGGATATTATTCTAAAGGCCTTCTGCAACTCATAGCATGTTTTCATTTCCCACAATACATTTAATTAGTAATAGAGTTATAGTAAATAAAACAGTCCTGTAACAGTTTATTTTTACAAAGTAAAACATAAAAGAGAAATGTATCAACCCACAAGGCGTGTAGTAAAATGATTTGCTGCTGATAAACAGGCATAACACAAACTCATCATTACACTATTGTTCTAAATGAATTCAACATCTGCACCCTCCTTATCATTCAGTTAAGCCTAATTTAAATTCAATTGTGAAGTAAGGTGCACAATTATCGCCCATTCTTCCATTTGTCATTTATTCAGTGAGGAAAGAGAGACTCATTAGTGGCACATTGTCTTGGCAGATTAAGTTGGGAATAGGTGTGAAAACAACGGGTAACAAGGTATAGAATACTTTTCTGTTTGTGATGTAAAAATTCTGACAAATGAGCAGTGTAAAATACAAACATTTAGGAAAAGTCAGGGAACAGGACATAGGTTTATTTGGGGTCTGATTCTAGTGTTAAAAGGCAATTCCACCACTTTTCAACCTCATATTCATCCTCTCCAGCACCACAACAGTGTCTATATTTGTGAAAACAGCACGTTTCTATGATCTGTAGTTAAAAAGACAAGAAGAAAAGTCTTTACAAAATGTGACATAAAAGTAAAACCTGTGATTTCCACCTGCAGTGAGTTTCTAGTTTCCAGTCCAATGGAGGTTATTTTATTGCTCCCCACACCACTGCACATCTAATTGGGTTTGAAAATCACTGGTTTTAAAGGTCTTCGAGGATAACTTTTTAACTTAATATTTTTAGAAATGCACAATTTTCACATATGATCTTATATTATTTTTACGGCTGCAATGGACCTTTAAAGGTCGTTTTTTAAATTCATTGTAAAGACTGGAATGGAATAAATGGAACGGTATTGTCACGCTCTGGCTCCGGGACTTTGTATTTTGAGCCAGGGTGTGTTCGTTTTGGTTGTGTTTTGTTTTGGTTGGGTGGTCATTGGTTTTGTGTTTCCCTATTTGGTCAATGACTCCCAATCGGAGATAACGAGCCGACAGCTGACACTCGTTACCTCCGATTGGGAGTCATATGAACAACCAAATCCAACCTAGAAATAGACACATAGAATGCACACACCCTGGCTCAACATAATGAGTCCCAGAGCCAGGGTGTGACAGTACCCCCCCCTAAAGGCGCGGACTGCGACCGCGCCTCAATAAGGCTAAACAAGGGAGGGCTGGGTGGGCATACCTCTTCGGCGGTGGTTCTGGCTCTGGTCGTGGTCCCCACCCCACCAAAGTCACTACCCGCTTTCGTAGCCTCCTCCAACTGACCCCCACCGGATTAAGGGGCAGCACCGGACTAAGAGGCAGCACCGGACTAAGGGGCAGCACCGGACTAAGGGGCAGCACCGGACTAAGGGACAGCACCGGACTGAATGGCAGATCCTGGCTGGCTGGCTCTGGCTGATCCTGTCTGGCGGAAGGCTCTGGCTGATCCTGTCTGGCGGAAGGCTCTGGCTGATCCTGTCTGGCGGAAGGCTCTGGCTGCTCCTGTCTGGCGGAAGGCTCTAGCGGCTCCTGTCTGGCGGAAGGCTTTAGCGGCTCCGGTCTGGCGGACGGCTCTGAAGGCTCATGGCAGACGGGCGGCTTTGCAGGCTCAGTACAGACGGGCAGTTCATGCAGCGCTTGGCAGACGGACAGTTCAGACGGCGTTGGGCAGACAGGCAGTTCAGGCGCCGTTGGGCAGACGGCAGACTCTGGCCGGCCGAGACGCACTATAGGCCTGGTGCGTGGTGCCGGAACTGGTGGTCCCGGGCTGAGGACACGCATCTCAGGGCTAGTGCGGGGAGAAGGAACAGGCCGGACCGGGCTGGCGACGCGCACCGTAGGTTTGGTGCGAGTGGCAGGAACAGGCCGGGTCGGGCTGGCGACGCGCACCGTAGACTTGGTGCGGGTGGCAGGAACAGGCCGGACCGGGCTGGCGACGCGCACCGTAGGTTTGGTGCGAGTGGCAGGAACAGGCCGGGTCGGGCTGGCGACGCGCACCGTAGACTTGGTGCGGGTGGCAGGAACAGGCCGGACCGGGCTGGCGACGCGCACCGTAGGTTTGGTGCGAGTGGCAGGAACAGGCCGGGTCGGGCTGGCGACGCGCACCGTAGACTTGGTGCGGGTGGCAGGAACAGGCCGGACCGGGCTGGCGACGCGCACCGTAGGTTTGGTGCGAGTGGCAGGAACAGGCCGGGTCGGGCTGGCGACGCACACCGTAGGTTTAGTGCGTGAAGCAGGAACAGGCCGGGCTGGGCTGGCGACGCACACCGTAGGTTCTGTGCGTGGAGCAGGAACAGGCCGGGCTGGGCTGGCGACGCACACCGTAGGTTCTGTGCGTGGAGCAGCAACAGGCCGGGCTGGGCTGGCGACGCACACCGTAGGTTCTGTGCGTGGAGCAGGAACAGGCCGGGCTGGGCTGGCCACGTACATCGTAGGCTTAGTACGTGGAGCAGGAACCGGCCGGGCTGGACTGGCGACGCACACCGTGGGCTTGGTGCGTGGAGTAGGAACAGGCCGGTCCGTACTGGGAACACACACCACTGGCCTTAACCGGGGATCAGGAACGGGCCGGACCGGACTGGTAACACACCTCAGTCTCTCACGCCGTGCCTCAACTGCTTCCCTCCCTCTACTCGCCAATGGCTCCCGTAATCCGGTAGCCTTCTCTCCACGTCTCCCTGTGGCAGCCTCCCAAGCCATGTGCCCCCCCAAAAAAACTTTTTGGGGTTGCCTCTCGTCCTTCCAACGATGACCCTGCTGACGCCGTTGCTCCTCTCTCGCCAGGGCCTTGATCTTCCCCCAAGGTCCCTTGACCCCGAGCATGTCCTCCCAGGACCACGATTTGCCCACCTGGGCCATCGCCAGCCTCTCGATCTCCTTACCAGGCGCCTCCTCCCATGTCCAGTCTCTTTGCTCCTGGACACGCTGCTTGGTCCTTTTGTGGTGGGTTTTTCTGTCACGATCGTCTAAGGAAGCGGACCAAGGCGCAGCGTTTGTAGCGTACATGTTGACTTTATTTAAATAAAAGCAACCACGAAAACAACAAACAAATGACGATAGTGAAGTCCACAGTTACAATGACTGAACACGGAACAAAAACCCACAACACCCAAAGGAAAACATACAGATAAATATGGCTCCCAATCAGAGATAACGAGCCGACAGCTGACACTCGTTACCTCCGATTGGGAGTCATATGAACAACCAAATCCAACCTAGAAATAGACACATAGAATGCACACACCCTGGCTCAACATAATGAGTCCCAGAGCCAGGGTGTGACAGGTATCAAACACGTAATTTATTTATTCAATTTTAGCCATAAAAATGAACCCTTCCTCCTATAGCCCTTCCCACCAGCCTCCTCTGGGAAATGTCTCTGTTCTGGTAAAAGAGAAGTAGATAGTATCACATCTTGTTTCTGTTGTATCTACATGTTTCTACATTAAACCACAGGTCCTGTTCTTGAGACTGGTGGGGAAGAGTGGGGTGGAAAGGCTTTTGCAACACTACTTTAGTTAGTACACCCTTGTGACTAATTTAACTTCCTGTTTGAGATACTTGGGAGAAATTCAATGTTATATTTCTACCTTCCCAATACCTTCCCCCCATGTCTCATATTCACTGTTATCTTTAAACCTTCCCAATACCTTCCCCATATCTCATGTTCACTGTTATCTTTAAACCTTCCCAATACCTTCCCCTCATGTTTCATATTCACTGTTATCTTTCTACCTTACCAATACTTTCCCCTCATGTTTCATATTCACTGTTATCTTTCTACCTTACCAATACCTTCCCCTCATGTTTCATATTCACTGTTATCTTTAAACCTTCCCAATACCTTCCCCATATCTCATGTTCACTGTTATCTTTAAACCTTCCCAATACCTTCCCCTCATGTTTCATATTCACTGTTATCCTTCTACCTTACCAATACCTTCCCCCATGTCTCATATTCACTGTTATCTTTCTACCTTACCAATACCTTCCCCTCATGTTTCATATTCACTGTTATCTTTCTACCTTCCCAATACCTTCCCCAATGTCTCATATTCACTGTTATCTTTCTACCTTACCAATACCTTCCCCAATGTCTCATATTCACTGTTATCTTTAAACCTTCCCAATACCTTCCCCCATGTCTCATATTCACTGTTACCTTTCTACCTTCCCAATACCTTCCCCCATGTCTCATATTCACTGTTATCTTTCTACCTTCCCAATACCTTCCCCTCATGTTTCATATTCACTGTTATCTTTCAGCCTTCCCAATACCTTCCCCCATGTCTCATATTCACTGTTACCTTTCTACCTCCCCAATACCTTCCCCCATGTCTCATATTCACTGTTATCTTTCCACCTTCCCAATACCTTCCCCATGTCTCATATTCACTGTTATCTTTCAACTTTCCCAATACCTTCCCCTTGTCTCATATTCACTGTTATGTTTAGACCTTCCCAATACCTTCCCCATGTCTCATATTCACTGTTATCTTTCTACCTTCCCAATACCTTCCCACATGTCTCATATTCGCTGTTATCTTTCTACCTTCCCAATACCTTCCCCCATGTCTCATATTCACTGTTACCTTTCAACCTTACCAATACCTTCCCCCAAGTCTCATATTCACTGTTATCTTTCTACCTTCCCAATACCTTCCCCCATGTCTCATATACACTGTTATCTTTCAACCTTCCCAATACCTTCCCCCATGTCTCATATTCACTTTTATCTATAAACCTTCCCAATACCTTCCCCCATGTCTCATATTCACTGTTATCTTTCTACCTTCCCAATACCTTCCCACATGTCTCATATTCGCTGTTATCTTTCTACCTTCCCAATACCTTCCCCCATGTCTCATATTCACTGTTACCTTTCAACCTTACCAATACCTTCCCCCATGTCTCATATTCACTGTTATCTTTCAACCTTCCCAATACCTTCCCCCATGTCTCATATTCACTGTTATCTTTCTACCTTCCCAATACCTTCCCCCATGTCTCATATTCGCTGTTATCTTTCTACCTTCCCAATACCTTCCCCCATGTCTCATATACACTGTTATCTTTCAACCTTCCCAATATCTTCCCCATGTCTCATATTCACTGTTATCCAATCACATAGGTTTAGAGCAGCTGACAGATGCAACATCATTGCTAATAATCCAAACTGCCTTGGTTTAGATAAAGACAAGCTCTGTACAGAAGTAGGATCTTAATTTAATCAGCCTGTTGCAGGAGAACTAAACATTGTTGTGTAATGGAGGGTTAAAAAGTCTTCGGAAGTTTGTAATTTCCACTTTTCCCCCTTTCCCTTTTGAAAAATGTAAATTTATTATAATCCACATAATAATTCAAATGTCGTGTTGCTTCTGGATTATAACAGATTTAAAGACAATAAATAGCCTACTTTTAATGAATACAAATACGTGTGAGACATGGCCTTGTGTTGCTGCACTGTCTATAACTACCTTAACAAACAATTACTTATTATTATTATTGACAGTTAACATGGAGAAGAGATGTCACAACCTGATGTTCATCTGATTGCATTAAATAGCCTGACTGTTTCGATATGTCTGTTAGTAAATGTTTTATTTCTAAGAGATCATGAGTAAAAGAGAACAATGGACATTATAGAATGAGTTGTCACTGTGTTCACCACAACCAACATGATGCATCTCTGTTTAGGGGTCACTGGTCTAAAATGAGTCTCTCTGGGGAGAGAGAGGAGGGGGTCCCTGCCTCTAAAATGAGTCTCTCTGGGGAGAGAGAGGAGGGGGTCCCTGCCTCTAAAATGAGTCTCTCTGGGGAGAGAGAGGAGGGGGGCCCTGCCTCTAAAATACATCTCTCTGGGGAACATGACACCAAAGCTAAGAGGTGAGATGACAATTTTATGAAGAATTTATTACATTTATTTACAAAATAAATAGCTATCTTAAGATGAATGTACTTACTGTAAATCGCTCTGGATTAGAGTATCTGCTAAATCAGGAGTTCTCAATCCGGGGTCAGCGGAGGTACTGCATGGGTTCTGCAGCACCCTAATGTAAGACATTTGATAGAATTTTCACGACACGACCACTTTGCCTACTCTTCATTATTGCCTAATATAATGGAATGCATATTTTATTAACCAATTCTGATGGTTGTTACAAGCGGAATTTTTACAATATTACCGTTATACCAACACACTCTTCACACCCGTTTAACAACTCTAAATAGCTTTGACATAGTAGGCATCAAGTCCCTTGCCAATAATGTTGCCTACAACGTTGCATACAATGTTCATTTTCATCTAACACATATTTCGCCCTAGATGCCTTCAATTGCCCAATTTATAGCCATGGCTAATTTAGGAATATTTTTTAACAACGTGATATTGCGCTCCAATAACTTGAAATAACATGATGTAGGTAATTAAATAATCAAAAGAAAAACGTGTTTATTATACACTTAGAAAAGAAGGTTCCTTATAGAACCAAAAAGGCTTCTATCACTTCCTTAATATATGGAACCACTAAAAGTTAGATATATTTTTGGGTTCAGTGAAGAAGAACCTCTAGAGTTCTGATCAACGAAAGGTGAATGTTTTGAGGATGTGAACACAGCAGCCCTCCAGTGGTCAGATCAAGCCTGCCCATTTTTTCCAGCGCCCGGCCCGGGATTTGAACCAGTCACCTTTCTGCCATAGATCCAACTCCTGCCACAGCTCCAACTCATTTGCCGCTGGGCGAAAACCTGAGTTAATCTTAAGAAATAAGCATGAGTTGATCTGCCAAAATGAAGACAACATGCTATGCAGACATACATGGTATCACTTATACATAATTATTATACAGAAATCATTGCCAAAAGCACAAGACATACTGTTGCATGTAGGTCTATATTATTTATGGATTGATCATATAGAAATATAGAAACATTATTTAAACTACTCCAAAGCAATTGCATGTGGTGCAGGAACCACTGACTCGCTGCATTATTCTATAGTATTATCAAGACACCTGCTGTTAATTCTTAACTGGTTAGGACAGCTCATGAGGTGTCCTAAATATCTGCCGACTAGGTGGGACTAGAGGCTTCATGCATAGCTTTAATTTATACCCAGAAGAGTAGAAGTCTTTATTCTCAGCACTTATATGACCAATTTTCTACTCTGAGACACTTTGTGGATATGGGCCCAGATCTCAAAATATTGTTATAAAAAAAACGTAGAATGTCTGTTTGACATAATTTTTAAAAGGCATATTACTAATGTAAGCCACTGTAAAGACTGGGTTTAGTTTATTGTGTTGCACTGCTCATGTCCTCGTTCTGGAACTGTCCGCGTCCATTTACGGTTTGGCGCCAAGCAAGGTGAGGTGATCTTGGGGAATAACGACGGAGTTCGATACAGTGTTGAGACGCCAAAGTTTATTGTTTAATTTGCTTTTTGCTTAATGGTCAGTGACAGTATGAGTGTAGCCAATCCTTTTCACTCGCTATCCTTGTTTCATTTTGTGCTTCACCGGATTTGTCATCATCCTCGAGACAGGGCCAGACGAACGACCTGCTAGTTAGCCAAGCTAGTCGGTACAGCTAGATAAGCTAGCTACTCTACCAGCAGCATCCTAGTTATCCTAGCTACCACTACATCAACTTTTGAAAATTATTTTTGGGGCCATTTTTTTCAATGATTTTTCCTGATAAAAACTAGATCATTGCATCCGCCATGGAGCCCAGTTACATAATATTACCTTCTGTCCCTGGTTATGAAGTAATCACGAAACAACAGGCCTTATTTTAGGTCATTTTTCACCCTACCAGCTCCTATTAGTGCTATTGAGCTCCGTGACACCGACTCGCATTCAGAACTTTCTATTCCCAGCCCAAAGCCCATCAAACATTAAACATTTTCTGGTCATGGTTTACCATATTTGTTTTAAGAAAAAAGTGTACAATCTAAACAAAATGCATGTCCCTGTCCTCTTTTTCAAGATGTGGCCGATTTAAATTGCCAGAATATTATTTATTAAGAAATAACAATTTTTCTTTGATGATTTGTTGTTTCTAAATGGCTGCTGGGTAATTTGATATGCATAGAAATCTTTGTTCGTAGGCATCAAATTGAGCGAATGCTGTGCAGGTTCACTGAGTTGCAAACCAAATGGGTATAATGGGGTGATTGTTGTCTAATTGGGTGGTCTAGGTAATTGATTTGTAGATCTGACACAGTTGCTACCTCAGATTATGAGCCTAGCAGGTGTCGTGAATGAGGTATGTAGTACCCACATACGGCCACAGGGAGGAGCAAGACAGATATAGCCCCTTCTGTTTTTTTTGCCTTAAAATCAATCAATCAATCAAATGTATTTTTAAAGCCCTTTTTACCTCAGCATAAACTCTAACCATATGTATAAACGATTTTAGCCTTAACCCTTAATCCTAATTCTATTTTATCCTTAACCCTAACCCCTAACCCTAGGTATAACCTATTTTAGCCATAACCCTAATTCTAGGGTAGGGTAGCCTAGAACACTTTTAGAAACTATTTTAGTAATAATATTATCTTAGTAAATACAATTATAGTGCGAAATAGCATTTTGAATATTTTGTTAATAAAAAGCTGTCAAGCGTTTTGCTGTTTTATTTTGTTATTAGTTATTTTATGATATGTATTATTGCAAGGCAGAACACTTGATAAATAATCCACATTAGTTTTATTTTTCAAAAGTTGTTTGAACTGGGTGACCTAGTAACCTCTATGTGAAAGTCCAGAAATTGGCGTGGGATAGGTGGGGCAGGTTTGAGACTGATCTAAGGAATTAACAAGAAAAATACACTTTATTTCTCAGCTGCCTCACCAATGTCTGTACGTGAATTAATAACTTTTATTAGCTAAATATTTCCAATAGATGGCAGCATATGACCACGAAGCATCAGTTATAGGCTACAAGCAGCAATATGATTGACATGAAATAGCATGCAACCAAAGACTATATGTCCCATGATTTTCTAAAATGGTCACTCATTACTTTAGTTTCCTATATATCTCGTATTAGGCCTGTGTTGCTTTTGGAAGAGCAATTAAACAGTGACTATAGCAGGTGTTGAACCCTGGGTAAATAATCACTAGTCAGATGCTCCAACCTCAACCCTAGTATACATGCATTAAAAAATATTGGGAGTAAATAACCTCGGAATAGAAAAGACAAGAGTGCGTCTTCCAGCCCGCCAATAAATTACATCATGCAACCCTCGCGGTTAGCAAATGTACCTCAACATGCCCCTCGCTTGTGCTAGAAGGCAGAGTGCTCGCTGCTGGTTGATGAATCTGACAATGAATGTACCAGGAAAATACAATTTTCTCGACCAGAGTTAACTAATTTAATGTTCAGGCTTATTGATAATCGTTATAGTAATCAAGGTTAATTTCAAAATAGGTAATAATAAACATGAATCATCATTATATTACTTCACAGTAATCTGTTAAATGCTTTTTCAGTCGTTCCTCTTGCGTTAGCAGTGTGGAAAGGGACAGTAAAAAGCGTGTGCAGGAGTTTTCCTGTGAGGGGGAGTGGTGGTGTATCCAGGGAGAAAACTAAACTAACCTTCTGAAATGTCATTCATGGTCTTATGCTGCCATCTATTGGAATTATTTAGTAACTGCAGTAGTACTGAATAACGTGTATATCCTTACTAAAGTAGTAATTACTCAGAATTACAAAATATGACATTTTCTAGTTCATTTTACCACTTACAACCATAAAATAACCATGTATAGCATAACAAACAATGAAACTGACATTAACCAAAAACACCATACATTTAGTTAACTATATATATATACTATTTATTGAGATTATCTGCCAAAGTAACACCACTGTAGATAAAGAAGAGCTCTCCAGTAGGTGTACCAAAACTTTCAAAGACCATTTTCTAAAAAATTGAGGTTACAAGTTTATCATCTTTCAAAGCAGAATTACTTTCCCATTGTTCCTCAACTGTAGTGTATGATATACCTTTTTCTAGCTGAGTCTCTACTTTTATCCAATGTAAAAAACACAATTTCAAATTTTGCTACAGAAGATTGAATCGAGCAGGTCGGCAACATTTGACTGTGTAAAACCTAGCAGTACTACTTATTTCTCTGAGAGTGAGGCAGATATATTATTACTGTGTAAAACCTAGCAGTACTACTTATTTCTCTGAGAGTGAGGCAGATATATATTATTACTATGTAAAACATATCAGTACTACTTATTTCTCTGAGAGTGAGGCAGGTATATATTATTACTGTGTAAAACCTAGCAGTACTACTTATTTCTCTGAGAGTGAGGCAGATATATAGCATTTTGCAAAAAAACATGATTATTTGTCTCTCTGAAATGAAACCATCAAGTGATAGATTTCAAAACAAACACATGTCTGTCATTGAACAACCCCATACCATGATTAGATAGTGAAAAAACACAACCATTTATTTAGAAGCTAACATTTCTGAAAATGGATATATAGCGTTTTGGAATGAAACTCTTCTTATGTTTCCCAATCTGAGCTCAGAGTAGATGAGAGATGTAATGTTTGTCTCTGTTGTGTTGAAGTCCAATCAAGCAGGAGAGACCAGCCTCCCCTGTACCCAGCTGTGTGTCCATGAAGAGTGACCAGTCTATGGGTCTTCCTATATTCTTCAAGTCTATGATGGGTCTTCCTATATTCTTTAGAGAGGGAGACTTTTCTACTGAACAAAGGTAAGAAGAACTCATGGGTCATGGTCAGTGAGTTAAACAACACTGTCTCTAGTCATTTCTCCTGTCCCATTTTCCAATTAATTTTTGTTGTTTTCATAATCCATAGGCTAATCCTTTTTTCCATTTTCATAGTCCTAAAACAATATTAAACCAACACTACATTCCCTCCCTGTGTGTGTGTTTGTGTGTGTGTGTGTGTGTGTGTGTGTGTGTGTGTGTGTGTGTGTGTGTGTGTGTGTGTGTGTGTGTGTGTGTGTGTGTGTGTGTGTGTGTGTGTGTGTGTGTGTGTGTGTGTGTGTGTGCACTCCCTGGATGAGGAAATGTAATCTCATGTTTTGTCCACAGAAACCAACAGGAGAGATCAGAGTCAGAGATTCTCAGTGGTCAGTCTTCCCAGAGTCATCAAACAGACCTGGCCTCCATATTCAGTGTATGTGGTCCTGTTATGTACATTTGTTTTTGTTTACCTCAAGTACAGTTGATCTGTCAGTCATTCATTCATGTGTTAATGAGAAAGCATTCATTCTCTTGCTTCAGTTGCTTGAAGAGAATATTATGACATTTGTGAAGAACGAGCTGAAGATGTTCAAGAGGATTCTTAGTCCGGAACTCCCAGAAGGCTTTGAGAGTCAGAAGCAGGATAAGGAAGTGGTGGATGCTGAAGATGAGAAGCAGGAGAGCAGTGCCAGAGAGGGGGCTCTGAAGATCACACTGCACGTCCTGAGGAAAATGAACCAGAAGGAGCTTGCTGACACACTGGAGAAAAGTAAGAGCTGTCTGCCTCATGTTGAATGCTGTTTTAGAACATTTAAAAGCTGTAGCTAAAGTACAGCTAAAGTAGCTGTGTAACTAAATGATATTGTAGCAGCCTTAACACAACACCTAGTGACCTCATCAAGTAGCAGCAGAATGTGTTGTGTTGATTAATTTAGACAGAGAGAAGAGGAGAGAGAGACAGAGAGAGAGATAGACAACATTATTGATACCATCAGTAAAACTGAATAATAATAAGAGAATCAGTCAATCTAGTGTGGAATGCAAACATTTACACATTTATACAGACAGTTAAGAGAATACATGATTACATTATAAACTTTATAACACAGACTTACAATACTGTAGGCATTAAATCAGACGTAATATTAATATCCTCTGTGTTATTTCATTATTCAGAAGAGCATGCTGTGATTTGCCAACGTGAACTCAAATCTAATCTAAAGAAGAAGTTTCAACGTGTATTTGAGGGGTTCGCTAAACAAGGAAACCCAACACTTCTCAATAAGATCTACACAGAGCTCTACATCACAGAGGGAGAAACTGGAGAGGTCAATAATGAACATGAGCTGAGACAGATTGAGACAACAACCAGGAAACAAGCAAGACCAGAGACTGCAATCAAATGTAACGACATCTTCAAACCCTTAACTGGACAAGACAAACTTATCAGAACTGTGCTGACAAAGGGAGTCGCTGGCATTGGAAAAACAGTAACTGTGCAGAAGTTCATTCTGGACTGGGCTGAAGGAAAAGCAAATCAGGATGTCCAATTTGTATTTTCATTCGCTTTTCGGGAGCTGAATTTGATGAAAGAGGAAAAACACACTTTGATTGAACTTCTCAATCACTTCTCAATGGAAACCAAAAAATCAAGAATCTCCAACTACGACAAGTACAAAGTTCTGTTCATCTTTGATGGTCTGGATGAGTGCCGACTGCCCCTAGACTTCCAGAAGAACAAGATCTGTTGTGACGTCACAAATTCAACCTCAGTGGATGTTCTGCTGACAAATCTCATCAAGGGAAATCTGCTTCCCTCTGCTCTCCTCTGGATAACTACCCGACCTGCAGCAGCCGATAAGATCCCTTCAGGGTGTGTTGACCAGGTGACAGAGGTACGAGGGTTCAATGACCCACAGAAGGAGGAGTACTTCAGGAAGAGATTCAGTGATGAGGACCTGGCCAACAGAATCATCTCACACATAAAGACATCAAGGAGCCTCCACATCATGTGCCACATTCCAGTCTTCTGTTGGATTTCTGCAACAGTCCTTGAACACATGTTGAAATATAAGAGAGAAGAGATGCCCAAGACTCTGACTGAGATGTATTCACACCTTGTGGAGTTTCATACCAAACAGAAGAATGAAAAGTATCTTGGGAATGAAGAGACAGGTCCACACTGGAATAAAGAGAGCATTCTGTCACTGGGAAAACTGGCTTTTCAACAGCTTGTGAATGGCAATCTGATTTTCTATGAAGAAGACCTGAAAGAGGCTGGCATTGATATCAATGAAGCCTCCGTGTACTCAGGATTTTGCACACAGCTCTTTAAAGAAGAATGTGGGCGGTACCAGGACAAGGTGTACTGCTTCGTGCATCTGAGCATTCAGGAGTTTCTGGCTGCTGTATATGTGTTCCTCTCATTCATCAACAACAATGAGAATCTAATGTATGAACCTCAATCAACATCCAGCAACTTTTCTGTGAGGATCAGACAGAAGCGTAAAGTTACCTTCTACAAGAGTGCTGTGGATAAAGCCTTACAAAGTGAGACAGGAAACCTGGACCTTTTCCTCCGCTTCCTTCTGGGCCTCTCACTGGAGTCCAATCAGAAGCACTTACGAGGTCTACTGACAAAGACAAGAAGCAGCTCACAGAGCCATGAAGAAACAGTCAAGTACATCAAGGAGAAGATCAGGAAGAATCCCTCCCCAGAGAGGTGCATCAATCTGTTCCACTGTCTGAATGAACTGAATGACCATTCTCTAGTGGAGGAGATCCAAAGCTACCTGAGATCAGGAAGTCTCTCAAAAGAAGAACTCTCACCTGCACAGTGGTCAGCTCTGGTCTTTGTGTTGCTGACTTCAGAAAAGGAGCTGGATGTGTTTGACCTGAAGAAATACTCCAGATCAGAGGAAGGTCTTCTGAGGATGCTGCCAGTGGTCAAAGCCTCCAGAGCTGCTCTGTGAGTACATAAAATGACAGTTAAGAACTAATCATCAGGGAAAAGTATTCAGATTAGAGAATAATATGTATTATGAAATAACATATTGAATCAGTGCATTGATGTTCACATTAGTATAACAATATGACCATACAATTCTAGGAGATGTTGTTTGAGAGAATAAACCAAATGCATCTGCCACTGTCCTTCTACACTACTGGTGTTAAATTAACAGTTTGTTTGTGAAATCATGATGATCTCTTTGCAGGCTGTCAGGCTGTCTAGTCACAGAGGAAGGCTGTGCTTCTGTGGCCTCTGCTCTGAAGTCAAACCCCTCACACCTGAGAGAGCTGGATCTGAGTAACAATGACCTGAAGGATTCAGGAGTGAAGCTGCTCTCTGCTGGACTGGGGAATCCCCACTGTAAACTGGAGACTCTGAGGTCAGTATTCCTGTAGTTGGTCAACAAGTGATAACTGCTCACCAGATCCACATGTATTTACCAGGCACACATAGTCCACACCATATGTGTTTGGACAGTGAAGCTTACAGTTTAAAATGTGGTGCTATGCTCCAGCATTTTGGATTTGAGATAGAATGTTTCACATTAGGCAACAGTATATAATGTCACCATTTATTTGAGGATATTTTCATACAGATCTGTGTTACTGTTTAGAAATGAAATCACTTTATGTATCTAGTTCTCCCATTTGAAAAAGTCGTAATTATTTGGACATATTCACTTATATTGTATTGAAGTAGTCATAAGTTTAATATTTGGTCCCATATTCCTTACCTGCAGTGATTACATCAAGCTTGTGATTCTACAAACTTGTTGAATACATTTGCAGTTTGTTTTAGTTGTGTTTTAGATGATGTTTTTCCCAATAGAAACTGAATGGTGAATAATGTCCTGTCATTTTGGAGTCACTTCACTTGTATTGTCAGTAAGAATAGAAGATGTTTCTGAACACTTCTACATTCCTGTGGATGCTACCATGATTATGAATAATCATGAATTAATCGTGAATGATGATGAATGAGAAAGTTACAGAGGAACAAGGATCATACCCCCTCTGTTATTGGTAATGGTGAGAGATTAGCTGTTTTGTTGTAGCCTCTGTAACTTGCTCATTCATTATTATTCATGATTCATTCATGATTATTCTTAATCATGTCATCATCAGGATTAATTTAGTAGTGTTTAGAAACATGTTATCTACTCACTTAGACAGAAAATTACTCCAGTCATCATCAACCATTCAGTTACTATTGGACAAAATATAACCCAAAACACAACCACAAAAAAACTGCAAATGCAACCAATATTCTCTTCACTGTCAAAATAGATATGGTGTGGACTGTATACTCAATACAATCTAAATCTGATACCTCACTGTCTGTCTTTTGACTGATACTACTTTTTAAACTGCTCTGGTCAGTCTACTCAAATATTTGAAATTTATATTTTTCTCTCTACAAGCAATAGTTTGATAATTTGTCATTTCTAGTCATATACATTCATTTATTAATAGATATGTCAGGTTTCAGGACACTGATATATCTGAATATGTTTAAAAAATATATACTGCCACTATTTTCACCACCAAAGAATAGCAGTGTGGTTTTAATATGATTTTATTCGTTGCAGGCTGTCAGGCTGTCTAGTCACAGAGGAAGGCTGTGCTTCTCTGGTCTCAGCTCTGAAGTCAAACCCCTCACACCTGAGAGAGCTGGACATGAGCTACAATCACCCAGGAGACTCAGGAGTCAGACTGCTCTCTGCTGGACTGGAGGATCCACACTGCAGACTGGAGAAACTCAAGTATGTAGAGGGTTTATGTCAATGTTCATATCAGACATGTTGGAGTTATCAGGCTAGATAAGATAAACATTCTTACCACCACATAGACTAAGTTATATGCTGACTGAGTGTGTGTGTGTGTGTGTGTGTGTCCAGTGTGTGTGTCCAGTGTGTGTGTCCAGTGTGTGTGTGTGTGTGTGTGTGTGTGTGTCCAGTGTGTGTCCAGTGTGTGTGACCAGTGTGTGTGTGTGTGTCCAGTGTGTGTCCATTGTGTGTGTCCAGTGTGTGTGTGCAGTGTGTGTGTCCAGTGTGTGTGTCCAGTGTGTGTGTGTGTGTGTGTGTGTGTGTGTGTGTGTGTGTGTGTGTGTGTGTGTGTGTGTGTGTGTGTGTGTGGGTGTCCAGTGTGTGGACACCCACACACACACACAAACACACACACCCACACACTGGACACACACACACACACACACACTGGACACACACACACACACACACTGGACACACACACACACACTGGACACACACACACACACTGGACACACATACACACTGGACACACACACACACACAAACTCGTACACTGGACACACACACACTGGACACAAACACACACAAATACACGCACTGGACACACACACACTGGACACACACAAACTAGACACACACACACACTGGACACACACACACACACACACACTGGACAAACACACACACACTGCACACACACAAACTGGACACACATACACACTGGACACACACACACACACAAACACGTACACTGGACACACACACACACTGGACACACACACACATAAACTGGACACAAACACACACTGGACACAAACACACACAAACACACACACTGGACACACACACACACACACACACACTCACACACACTGGACACTGGACACACACACACACACACACACTGGACACACACACACACACACACTGGAAACACACACACTGGACACACATACACACTGGACACACACACACACTGGACACACACACACACACAAACACGTACACTGGACACACACACACACACTGGACAAAAACACACACAAACACAAACACTGGACACACACACACAAACTGGACACACACACATACATTGGACACACACACACACCACACACTGGACAGACACACAGACACTGGACACACACACACAAACACACACACACTCTGGACACACACACACACACTGGACACACACACACTGGACACACATACACACTGGACAAACACACACACTGGACACACACACACACTGGACACACATACACACTGGACACACACACACACACACAAACATGTACACTGGACACACACACACATTGGACACAAACACACACACTGGACACACACACACACTGGACACACAAACACACACACACACACTGGACACACACACACACACACACACACACTGGACACACACACACACACTGGACAGACACACAGACACTGGACACACACACATACACACTGGACACACACAAACACACTGGACACACACACACACACAAACTCGTACACTGGACACGCACACACTGGACACAAACACACACAAATACACGCACTGGACACAATCACACTGGACACACACAAACTAGACACACACACACACTGGACACACACACACACACACACTGGACACACACACACACACTGCACACACACACACTGGACACACATACACACTGGACACACACACACACACACAAACACGTACACTGGACACACACACACACTGGACACACACACACATAAACTGGACACACACACACACACACTGGACACAAACACACACAAACACACACACTGGACACACACACACACACACACACACACACACTGGACACAAACACTGGACACACACACACACACACACTGGAAACACACACACTGGACACACATACACACTGGACACACACACACACTGGACACACACACACACTGGACACACACACACACAAACACGTACACTGGACACACAAACAAAAACTGGACACACACACACACACACTGAACACACATACACACTGGACACACACACACACACTGGACACACACACACACTGGACACACATACACACTGGACACACACACACACACACACAAACATGTACACTGGACACACACACACACATTGGACACAAACACACACAAACACACACACTGGACACACACACACATTGGACACACACACACACATTGGACACAAACACACACAAACAAACACACTGGACACACACACACACACACACACTGGACACACACACACACACACACACACACACACACTGGACACACACACACACACTGGACAGACACAAAGACACTGGACACACACACATACACACTGGACACACACACACACAAACACGTACACAGGACACACACACACACTGGACACAAACACACACAAACACACACACTGGACACACACACACACACACACACACACACACACACACACACACACACACACTGGACACAAACACTGGACACACACACACACACACACACACACACACACACTGGACAAACACACAAACACACACCGGAAACACACACACTGTACACACATACACACTGGACACACACACACACACACACACTGGACACACACACACACACTGGACACACATAAACACTGGACACACACACACACAAACACACACACTGGACACACACACACACTGGACACACACACACACACACTGGACACACACACACACACACACACACTGGACACACACACACACACTGGACAGACACACAGACACTGGACACACACACATAAACACTGGACACACACACACACAAACACGTACACTGGACACACACACACACTGGACACAAACACACACAAACACGTACACTGGACACACACACACACTGGACACAAACACACACAAACACGTACACTGGACACACACACACTAGACACACACACACACTGGACACACACAAACACACACAAATTGGACACACACACACACTGCAGACACACACACATTGGACACACACACTCAAACACACACACAATGGACACACAGAGTTATATGCTGACTGTGTGTGTGTGTGTGTGTGTGTGTGTGTGTGTGTGTGTGTGTGTGTGTGTGTGTGTGTTTGTGTGTGTGTGTGTGTGTGTGTGTGTGTGTGTGTGTGTGTGTGTGTTTGTGTGTGTGAGAGTTCAGGTGTATCCCTCAATGACTGTCTGTTCTTCTGCTTACCGCTACAGTGTGGAACATGGTGGAGAGAACACAATGAAACCTGGACTTAGAAAATGTGAGTGTTGACTGCTATGAAGAATATGACTAAGAATAAGTCTTAATTCAAGTGAAGTCAAAGTCAAAGACCACCATCATTACTTACTTGGTCATATTAAATATCAGCTGTAGTTCTACAGAAGCACAAATCAGGGACACCAAAGTTTACAAAGAGTTGCTTTGACAATGTGTGTGTCTTTGTGTGTGTGTGTGTTCAGGATGTGTGTGTGTGTTTTCAGGATGTGTGTGTTTGTGTGTGTGTGTTCAGTGTGTGTGTGTGTGTTCAGGATGTGTGTGTGTGTGTGTGTTCAGGATGTGTGTGTGTGTGTGTGTGTGTTCAGGATGTGTGTGTGTGTGTGTGTGTGTGTGTGTAATTAATGGGAATAAGTGTGTTTTATAATACCATACAGTATAACATATGATCATTCAACAAGTCTCAAGTTACCTTAACTTCTCCTTTTGATACCTAGAAACATCTACATTAAATTAATTAGTGAAAAGTGAGTTAACATTCTAATGTGAATGATGATGATTTCTAATATTGTGTCTGGTTTCATCCATCAGATGTCTGTGATCTCACACTGGACCTAAACACAGTAAACAGACGCCTCTCTCTGTCTGAGGAGAACAGAAAGGTGACATATAGGACAGAGGAGCAGCCGTATCCTGATCACCCAGAGAGATTTGAGGGCTGGGAACAGGTGTTGTGTAGAGAGGGTCTGACTGGGCGCTGTTACTATGAGGTAGAGTGGAGTGGGAGAGGGGCTGATATAGGAGTGGCATATAAAGGAATCAGCAGGAGAGGAAGGGGTAATGACTGTAGGATTGGAGGTTATGACAAGTCCTGGAGTCTGTTCTGCTCTGACAACAGTTACAGAGCCTGGCACAATAATAAGTCCACTACCATAGACATCCCCTCCTCCAGCTCCCACAGAGTAGGAGTGTATCTGGACTGGCCAGCCGGCACTCTGTCCTTCTACAGAGTCTCCTCTGACACACTGACCCACCTGTACACATTCCACGCCACATTCACTGATCCCCTCTATCCAGGGTTTAGGGTCCATGTTGACTCCTCATTGTCCCTGTAAATAATAACCATGGTAACACTGACACACACACAAACACTGGACACACACACTGGACAGACACATACTGGACACACACACTGGACACACACAAACACAGACTGGACACACACACACACACACTC